>NC_134487.1:126454098-126754098 GCF_040206685.1 Ascaphus truei
GTGATAATGAGGGCAGCGCGAGGGGATGATGAGGGCAGCGCGAGGGGATGATGAGGGCAGCGCGAGAGGGGATGATGAGGGCAGCGCGAGAGGGGATGATGAGGGCAGCACGAGAGGGGATGATGAGGGCAGCACGAGTGGGGATGATGAGGGCAGCGCGAGTGGGGATGATGAGGGCAGCGCGAGAGGGGATGATGAGGGCAGCGCGAGAGGGGATGATGAGGGCAGCGCGAGAGGGGATAATGAGGGCAGCGCGAGAGGGGATGATGAGGGCAGCGCGAGAGGGGATGATGAGGGCAGTACGAGTGGGGATGATGAGGGCAGCGCGAGGGGATGATGAGGGCAGCGCGAGTGGGGATGATGAGGGCAGCGCGAGAGGGGATGATGAGGGCAGCACGAGAGGGGATGATGAGGGCAGCACGAGAGGGGATGATGAGGGCAGCGCGAGAGGGGATGATGAGGGCAGCGCGAGAGGGGATGATGAGGGCAGCGCGAGAGGGGATGATGAGGGCAGCACGAGTGGGGATGATGAGGGCAGCACGAGAGGGGATGATGAGGGCAGCGTGAGAGGGGATGATGAGGGCAGCGTGAGAGGGGATGATGAGGGCAGCACGAGTGGGGATAATGAGGGCAGCGTGAGAGGGGATGATGAGGGCAGCACGAGTGGGGATGATGAGGGCAGCGTGAGAGGGGATGATGAGGGCAGCGCGAGAGGGGATGATGAGGGCAGCAAGAGAGGGGATGATGAGGGCAGCACGAGAGGGGATGATCAGGGCAGCAAGAGAGGGGATGATGAGGGCAGCGTGAGAGGGGATGATGAGGGCAGCGCGAGAGGGGATGATGAGGGCAGCGCGAGAGGGGATGATGAGGGCAGCAAGAGAGGGGATGATGAGGGCAGCACGAGAGGGGATGATGAGGGCAGCAAGAGAGGGGATGATGAGGGCAGCACGAGAGGGGATGATGAGGGCAGCATGAGGGGATGATGAGGGCAGCGCGAGAGGGGATGATGAGGGCAGCACGAGTGGGGATGATGAGGGCAGCACGAGAGGGGATGATGAGGGCAGCGCGAGTGGGGATAATGAGGGCAGCAAGAGAGGGGATGATGAGGGCAGCGCGAGAGGGGATGATGAGGGCAGCGCGTGAGGGGATGATGAGGGCAGCAAGAGAGGGGATGATGAGGGCAGCACGAGAGGGGATGATGAGGGCAGTGCGAGAGGGGATGATGAGGGCAGCACGAGTGGGGATGATGAGGGCAGCGCGAGAGGGGATGATGAGGGCAGCACGAGAGGGGATGATGAGGGCAGCACGAGTGGAGATGATGAGGGCAGCGCGAGAGGGGATGATGAGGGCAGCACGAGTGGGGATGATGAGGGCAGCGCGAGAGGGGATGATGAGGGCAGCGCAAGAGGGGATGATGAGGGCAGCGTGAGAGGGGATGATGAGGGCAGCAAGAGAGGGGAGGGTCAGGGCAGCACGAGAGGGGAGGGTTAAGGGAGCACGAGAGGGGAGGGTAAGGGCAGTCTGGGGGGGAAGATCTGGGCAGCCTGAGAGGGGGTGGTCTGTGAGCATGAAGGCAGCATGAGTGGGGATATGGGCAGCAGGAGAGGGCATCTGGGGGGAGGGGGATACCTGAGCATCAGGGGTGGTATCCTAAGCTGGGTAGTGGGGGCTTTTGCAGACTGTGAGAGTTTAAAGAGGCTGTGCTGGGGGCTGCTCCCCGGCTCATGGTGGATGGGATCAGTGCAGCCGAAATCACTCTCAACCCACTGACAGTCAAGGTAGGAGAAAAAAGAAGGAGCACACAAAATATAGTGGTATCAAAAGATTACCAAATGTATTAATGCATCAGAGCTTAATGTAGTAACGTTTCAGGACACAAAGTCCCTTCCTCAGACCAAACACCTCAAAAGTGACAAACAGTAGAACATCTATATATACCCCCAAAGGTCAAAATAATTACCTTCCCCAGGCAACACCTAAAGTGCAGGGCTGCAGCAAATCTACAACCTGATTGTGCACTCCCCCGACGTCTGACGTCACCGCGCGGCGCCGCGTCATGACGCACGTGACGTCACAACGCGATGACGTCATTCGACCAAGCGATGGTCCACAGGAGGAATGAAAGAAAAGCTGTGTCCTGTAAACTGTCAAAAGATGTCTGCCCACAATGACTGATGGCGTCACGATGCACGTGACATCACGACGTAAATGCGCAATGACGTTCGGTTGCTAGAGCAACAGTCATCAAAAGACAGAAAATACATAAAAACACATAAACAGAGTAATTTTCTTAATGATATTATGGCAGGACTATTCTTGAAGCATGGAGAGGAGCAATTAGTAGTGCCATGATGCACTACTGTTGCATTCTAATGTTGTGTCCACTTTAAAAAGTTGGTGACAGTCCTTATTGAAAAGAAGTCCATATGTATGAGAAAAAAGCTGGAAATAAAATGAAACTTTGTTAGAGCATTCTGCCAATGTTTGTAAGTTTACTGCATGTATTCTTAAGACATTCTTTGTGACAAGATAGACAACCCACAAGGGATGGATATCCATTTCTATACACATATACATAGGAACAAATTTGTTAGAGTAACCTTGGAATATTATTTTGTAGGTATTAGTATAGGGCAGTGGTAGATAAGTTGAAAGACCCTTAGCAGTCCTGGTCATATTGGGGATCATAACCATAGCCCCGTATTGGCCATCCGCAAAGTGTTGGGTTTACTTAGGAGGCTGACCCGTTATTATAGGAACCAGTGAAGCTCCAATCTTTCATTCATACCCCTAGGGGCAACCGTATCCAGTGTATGGGTCCACTTTGCCTCTTTCTGTGAAATAATTATTTCTCTATCCCCTCCTCTACGGTGGGGTTTCACATGATCAATCACTTGACACCTTAGCTGCGAGATGTTATGTCCTTTTTCTCGAATGTGTCTTGCCACTGATGTGTCTGATAATGGCTTTCTGATGTTACTCTTATGTTGTGTTATACGTTCCTTAAGTGAATTAATAGTTTTCCCTACATATAACATCCCACAGGGGCATTCTAGTAGATATACGATGTAAGAACTAAGGCATGTTTAAAAACCATTGGTTTTAAATTGTCTCCCCGTATGGGGGTGACAGAAGTGCTCCCCTCTTATTATTCCATTGCAATGGATACAGCTTCTGCAAGGGAAGGTGCCGAATTGGGGTATTGTCAAGAAGGTTTGATGTGCGTGTTCAATAAATCGGCTTTGACCACTCTATCCCTGATGTTACGTGGCCTTTTATAGGCAAAAATGGTTGGGTCTTTAAACATATGGCAAATGGTGGGGTCAGCTTGCAAGAGGTGCCAATGTTTTGATATTGCTCTCTTAATTTGCTTTGAAGCTATACTATATGTAGTCACAAATGGCACACCTTCCCTTTTTGACTAAGGGGTTCTGTTTCAATAATTCCCCTCTTGTGAGATGGTCTACCTTAGTCACTGCTTCCTTAATAGTTTTATTACTATAACCTTTGTTTAGAAATTTTGTTTAGATAGAGAAAGAATGATTTTGCAGAAAGAGGCAAAGTGGACCCATGCACTGGATACGGTTGCCCCTAGGGGTATGAATGAATGATTGGAGCTTCACTGGTTCCTATAATAACGGGTCAGCCTCCTAAGTAGACCCAACTCTTTGCGGATGGCCAATACGGGCCCCAATATGACCAGGACTGCTCAGGGTCTTTCAACTTATCTACCACTGCCCTATACTAATACCTGCAAAATAATATTCCAAGGTTACTCTAACAAATGTGTTCCTATGTATATGTGTATAGAAATGGATATTCATCCCTTGTGGGTTGTCTATCTTGTCACAAAGAATGTCTTAAGAATACATGCAGTAAACTTACAAACATTGGCAGAATGCTCTAACAAAGTTTCATTTTATTTCCAGCTTTTTTCTCATACATATGGACTTCTTTTCAAAAAGGACTGTCACCAACTTTTTAAAGTGGACACAACATTAGAGTGCAACAGCTGTGCATAATGACACTACTAATTGTTCCTCTTGATGCTCCAAGAATAGTCCTGCCATATTATCATTAAGAAAATTACTCTGTTTATGTGTTTTTATGTATTTTCTGTCTTTTGTTGTCTGCTGCCCTAGCAACCAGACGTCATTGCGTATTTACGTTGTGACGTCACGTGCGTCGTGACGTCCCGCCACGTGACGCTGTCAGTCATTGTGGGCAGACATCTTTTGATGTTTACAGGACACAGCTTTTCTTACATTCCTCCTGTGGGCCATGGCTGTGCCGAATGACATCATCGCGTTGTGACGTCACGTGCGTCATGACGCGGTGACGTCAGACGTCGGGGGCGTGCACAATCAGGTTGTAGATTTGCTGCAGCCCAGCACTTTAGGTGTTGCCTGGGGAAGGTAATTATTTTGACCTTTGGGGGTATATATAGATGTTCTACTGTTTGTCACTTTTGAGGTGTTTGGTCTGAGGAAGGGACTTTGTGTCCTGAAACGTTACTACATAACGCTCTGATGCATTAATACATTTGGTAATCTTTTGATACCACTATATTTTTTGTGCTCCTTTTTTCTCCAACCTTGCCAGTATTTAGGATCCAGCTTTGGGACGCCAGGATCAACGGAAGGTGAGCACCAAAAGCAAACACCTTGTTAAATTTCTTTAAACAGTGGTGTGCCATTTATAATCCTTTTTGTATAACCCACTGACAGTGGCTGGAGACGGTGGCTTCTCACTCCAAGAACAGCTGAGGAGGAGGCACCGGAGTGAGGCTGAAGAGCTTCCTCTCTGTGCTGCTTTTCATGTCCCTGTGGCTGCCGGTGCAGTAAGAAGCAGGGGGGAAAGGGGGGAGGAGAGAGAGCTTCCTCTCCGTGCTGCTGCTACTTCTGTCCCTGTGGCTGCGGTGCAGTAAGAAGCAGGGTGGGGGGGAGGGGAGAGGAGGAGAGAGAGCTTCCTCTCCATGCTACTTCTCTTGCCCCTGTGGCTGCCGGTGCAGTAAGAAGCAGGGGAGGAGGAGAGAGCTTCCTCTCTGTGCTGCTGCTGCTTCTCCTGTTCCTGTGGCTGCCAGTGCAGTAAAGGGACGGCCCCAGTCACTGCTATCAAGCCCCACCCCCCCCAGTCAGGCCGGTCCCAGTCCCTACCTTGTCGCGCACCTTTCCCCAGCGGTGCGCGACAGGTTTTCAGGCAGACAGGGGAATTTGAAATTAACATCTGTGACGGAGGCGTGGCCATGCCCCCGCCGGCGGTTCAGCCACAAGTGGCGAAATGCGACAGGGTTGCCCACCCTGGGTCTATGATATAGGGGGACTAGCAAATCTACAGTTATTGATTTAAGAAGTTAACTAGGTGCCATTCCATGTGAACATTTACAGCTGATTTGTGATAGCTCAATAACTGAGCAGAACCAGCCAGGCGCCATCTTTTCTACATTTATATACTGTAAACCCCAAGACTGATCATTTACACCATTTATAAGTGGAGTTGGTAAGGATACCTTTCTGTTTATGAGACAAAGGATTGGACATTCCTGTAGTGTTTTTGATTTAAACAAACAGGGCCCAAAATCTACTGTTGGGATTGTTTTTTGGAGCCCCAGATTTGGTATTTGGACTTGTTTTTTGTCATAGTTTATAGACTGCGTGCTCTGATTGTACTTAGTATGTCATACCAAAATATTACACAACATATGAATTTATAGTCACAAATACATTTTGCGAGAGCGTAAGCAACAGCTCTACTCTGGGGGCCATGATGTTCACTTTTAAATGTCACATCTTCTTTAATATACACTAATGCAACATAGAGCGCTCCCAGGTGGTATCGAATTGGTCTAACTGCATCAATACGAGGCTCCCAACGTGTTTCACAAACTCTCTTTAGTGTTAAATTGGGTAAGGATTTTAAAAGAATGATCTACCTGTTGGTGGACCTGGGGAAGAAATTAAACAACGGTTGAATTAAGCCCAAAAATTAAATGGCACCTATATTGGGTTTGGCAGCGTTGATAACCACCAGGTTCAAATAATGAGAACTACATGGTACATAAAACGCAAGTGGATTCATGTTCAACATGTCTTTGAACTCCATTATGCTTTCCCCACATATTTGCACCATTGTCATAGCTTTGGCCTTGCATATTTTCTACATTTATATTGAGATCCAATAGTTCCTTTATTATCCAATCACTTAAGAGGATGTCATTTCAGCCAAAAAATAAAATGGAAGCCATCACATGGTACATCCATCAATCAGATTGGTGGATGTATCATTTGTCAGTCAAATGTGACATCACAGGCCTTATATAAGGTCTGTCACGTCTTATTTGACCCTAAGAAGCCGTCCGATCAACATCTCCTGGACCTGTGAAGAAGAAAAAACTACTCACCCGGGCCTACTCTTCAAGCAACTGAGGATCATGCCCACCCTCCCCATGGCTTTCTTTCACTCCCACCATGTCTTTCTTTCACCCCCCTCCCCATGTCTCTTTCATCCCCCCCATGTCTCTCTATCGACTCCCTACCCATGTCTCTTTTTCACCCCCCTCCCCATGGCTCTCTTTCACCCCCCTCTCTATGTCTCCTGCACCCCCTCCCCGTGTTTCTCTATCACCCCCCCTCCACATGTCTCTCTATCACCTCCCCTCCTCATGTCTCTCTTTCATCCCCGCTCCCTATATTGCTCTTTCACCCCCCATGCCGCTTTCACCCCCATTCCCTCCCCATGTCTCTCACCACACTAACTCCCCATGTCTCTCTTTCACCCCCTTCCTTCCCCAAGTCTCTCTTTAAGCCCCCCATTTTCCATGTCTCTTTCACCCTCCCCTCCCCATGTCTCTTTCAAACCCCCTCCCCATGTCTCTTCACCGCCGCTCCCCATGTCTCTTCACCACCGCTCCCCATGACTCTTTCACCCGGTCCCCATGTTTCTTTCACCCGCTCCCCATGTCTCTTTCACCCCTCCTCATGTCTCTCTTTCACCCCCCTCCCCATGTCTCTCTTTCACCCCCCCTCGCCATGTTTCTTTCACCCCCTCCCCTCGCCATGTCTCTCCTTCACCCCCACGCCATGTCTCTCATCCCTCCACCTTCCTTCCACATGTCATACACTCACACACACACTCACACTGCAGCCAGTCAGGGGAGGTGCTGCATGAGCTGCGCAGCATAACGCCACCTAATGGCTGGAGGAGAAATTGCAGTGGCAGACCCTGCTTTTCTCTCTGCTCCTGGTAAAATCGGGACATAGCAGAAGATAGTCGGGGCAAGGGACATTAGATTAAAAAAAACCTGGACTGTCCCGGGACATCTAGTCACTCTATGTCAGTGCCACCTTTGTCAGCAGCTATTTCTTCTCTCTCATTGACCTCAGGTGATTCTGTCTGTGTGACGACAGACTCTGTTGATGCTTCCTGTGCCGAAGCCCATCTGTTGTTTGAACACCGTACGAGCAGGAAATGCAGTAGCACCGCAGCATAGCCACCGCTCTGACATTATGTCATATTGTTAAGACATCAGAAGCTGTATTGGCCTCTCCTTCAATACTCTGCATACAAAGAGTAGCACGTCTACCGGGCGTCTTGCTGCTGAGTCAGAAGGGCTAATATATTGCTTACAATGTCCTTGCAACTGTAGATACACGTGTAGTCGGATTTAATTTTGGTGAAGCCGCAGCTTAAAAAGCAAAAGTGAGATTTAGTGAAGGTGACCGTCGCAGCTTCTCCCGGCATTGCTGCGGTTAGTTCATGACTTCCGGAATGGGACCACGTACAGCGACGTATAAGTCTGGCTACATCTGTATGTAGGAATGACAACAAGAGCCTTAAAAAAGATACTCTTTGAACATGTGGGTAACATACAGAATGCTAGTCATGACCAGATCCAATGGGTCTTGAATATTATGGGATGTAAAAGATCAAAATGGGTATTAAAATGGCTAGCGGGGGGAAGCTTGGAAAACTCCTTATTAAGAATAGAATGTTGGAGCTGGATATCTTCTTGCCTCCCTATTCTAATAAAGTCTTACACCAGACATTATAGCATGATAAACTGTTTTATTTGCAGATTGCAAACGCACAATGTTTCGGGGATCTCCCATCGTCAGGTGCAACACAGTTTATCATGCTATAATGTCTGGTGTAAGACTTTCTTAGAATAGGGAGGCAAGAAGATATCCAGCTCCAAGTTTAACTGTGTGTCAGAAGTGGGATCCCAGACACTCTTGCCTGCACCTTACAAATAAAAAGGACACCTACTACAATGATCTTATAGGAGTACGGTAAAATCAAAAACCTTTATCCTGACTGTGAAGAATAGGATGTCAGTTAATTGTATTGATGGACATGGTCACCGCTAATGTAGTGAATAAATATAAAAATTCTTGGTATATCTATAGAGGGTATTACTGTGCATCTGTATTATTTTTTTAGTATAATGCTACTAGTAGTTGTAATTTTATTTTTTTAAACAACTCTGAATTAAAATTTTAATGTATCATAATGTAACAATCATTTTTGTTTCTATAGCAACCATTTACAAAGTCACATCCCCTTCCTCTTCTGAAACAGGCTCTGGCACCCCGCACCCTTTTTTTTTCCGAGCCCTGCCCTCTCCCTAGCTGTGCAAAACTCAATTGTATCCAGTGAATGCCTGGTCACATGATCTTCCCCAGAGAACTTTGCATCTTTGGTCCTCTTCTGCTGCATTGGCAACCATTTAGTGAACCCCCGAGCCGAATCTTCACCGATCGATCGCAACTTAGCTAATTACTTAACAATGTGTGGATTGTATTGATGCACATATTAACGGGATTTTTTTTTTTTAAACGACAGCTTGTAATGCAGCTTTAAAAGTGGGCAGAGTAAGTTTGGAAACAGAGAGGAGTCACAGACCTCCAAACAATTTAAATCTGCATACACAAAACACCTGTAAACTCAAACCCAGACCCACCTCACCATATATATGTGTCTTAAGGAGTGCTACTGGGTATGTGACATTGTACAGTATAAACAAAAGAAAGAGAAGGCCAATGCAACATGATCCTCCGCCGACTTAAATTTAACATGTCAAAAACAGAACTCCTTATATTTCATGCCAAACCTGGCCCTACTACCTCCTTCCACATTACTGTTGGAAGTACTACTATACATCCAGTAGCCCAAGCACGCTGCCTAGGGGTCACAGACTCCTCTCTCACATTCTCCTCTCACATTCAAAAGGGTAGCTAAACCTGTCATTTTTTCCTCCGCAATATTACAAAGATACGTCATTCCACTGTTGCTTGACTGCTAAAACTCTGACACAGACCCTCATTCTCTACCATCTCCTTTACCGGAACCTTCTGCTGTCCGGCCTTACTGCCTCTCACCTGTCTTCTCTACAATCTATCCTAAACGCTGCTGCCAGAATCACTCTACTCTTTCCTAAATTTGTCTCAGCGTCTCCCCTGCTGAAATCCTTCTCCTGGCTTCCTATCAAATCCCATATCTCACACTCAATTCTCCTCCTCACTTTTAAAGCTTTACATTCTTCTGCCCCTCCTTACAGCTCAGCTCTAATTTCTCGCTATGCACCATCCCGACTCTTGCGATCCGCCCAAGGATGTCTTCTATCTACCCCTTTTGTATCTAAAACCCTCTCCCGCCTTAAGCCTTTCTCACTGACTGCCCCTCACCTCTGGAATGCCCTTCCCCTCAATACCCGACTAGCAGCATCTCTATCCACCTTCAAGACCCACATTATAACACATCTGCTTAAAGAAGCATGTGAGTAGCTCCGTGGCTGATACTATAGACCGCATACATAAAGCTTGGCCCCTTACAGACGGACTTACCAAAACGCCCTCCTACTGTCTCTGTATGTTCTACCTACCATTTAAAACCAGAGACAGAACATGAAACACAGACAGAGCTCAGTGCACATCCAGTGAAACCTATACACGGTACAGTGCCTAAATATATATGTATAGATATCCATTAAATAAAATGGTCTTTTAGTTTAACATTTTGGCCAAAGTGTTGTAAGCCACTGATCCACTACACAGCAGACCACATCTCAAGGGTCCCTAACACTAATATAAATTCTTAATAACCTGTGCATTACCAGGAAGAATGATTTATAATAAATCTGTCAAAATTAGTTGCATAGTTGTAAGTCTGATTGAAGCTTTTATTAACCTGTACATTACCAGGAAAAGCACTCTGTATTGGATTTGTCACAATCACACTGCAAGCAAGCAAGTTCCCCTGAGAGTGGGAGATGCAATGGAGTGAGCTTTTAACCATTTAAATGTGGGAGGGGGTGAGCTTCAACAAGATAGGAAGAGTCACCTTCCAATCAGCTAAGACCAGCTGAACAAGATTTGCAAAACATACAGGAGACCTGCAATAATTAATAAATTAATAAAAGCTTCAGAACTATGCAACTAATTTTGACAGATTTATTATAAATCATTCTTCCTGGTAATGCACAGGTTATTAAGAATTTATATTAGTGTTAGGGACCCTTGAGATGTGGTCTGCCGTGTAGTTGCTCAGGGGCTTACAACACTTTTGGCCAAAATGTTAAACTAACAGACCATTTTATTTAATGGATATCTATACATATATATTTAGGCACTGTACCGTGTATATGTTTCACTGGATGTGCACTGAGCTCTGTCTGTGTTTCATGTTCTGTCCCTGGTTTTAAATATATATCGCCATGCTCAGTAGCACTCCTCTGTGACACCTATATGCTTATATATATGTTGTGGTTATTTTGGGGGTTCAATATGAGCTTGCAGGTGTCCTGCATGTTCTACCTACCAATTAGATTGTAAGCTCTTGGGAGCAGGGACTCCTTTTCCTAAATGTTGCTTTTATGTCTGAAGCACTTATTCCCATGATCTGTTATTTGTATTATTTATATGATTGGCACGTGTATTACTGCGGTGAAGCGCTATCTACATAAATGGCGCTAAATAAATAAAGACATACAGTACATACATACATACAACATGACAAAGCATATAGTTAAATATTTATCTGTTTCTCTCTCATAAGTGGTGTCTGACTTACCTCTCTCTCTCTCTCTCTCTCTCTCTCTCTCTTTGTCTCTCTCTCTGTCTCTCTCTCTCTCTCTCTCTCTCTCTCTCTCTCTCTCTCTCTCTCTGACTCATTCATTTGTTCATTTGTAAATAATTTCTTTAGTTAATTAAGAGTTCAATTAAAAATAGATACATTTTATTGAAGAGTTTTAAATATATTCTTAGTAAAATATGTTACAAACTGACTTATAAATATAAATTTTATTTACAGATATTCGCAGAGCTTGGCATCAGTAACAGATTAGTAAGGGTTTTTTTTGGGGGGGGGGGCTTAAGTAGCTCATGGGGGAATGAAGTTTGTATGGTGGGTATCCGTAACGTTTAGAGATGTCATGATCCTTCTGCCTCTGAACAAAGCTCTGTAGCCTCCCCTTGGAGGTATGTTGACAGGCTTCCTCCCTCTCCAGTTGTGCTTTCCTTTTCATAGCCTGTCTCTCCACTCTCTGTTGTGGTGGAATAGGTATGGAGACCACAAGCTCTTGGAGAGGCTGTTGACAGAAGGCTGGAGTGGAGTTGTCCACTCTACTGTGTACATTGATAGGAAGCTGCAGGTTAGAAAGCTGGTGCTGCAGGTTGAAAGGAGCTTGAATGGGGATAGTGGTTTGGCTGACCTTTTCAATGCATGTCACTGCAGCTTTCTGTTCTATGGATATCACTGGGAAGTGTTTGGGATTCTCTATAACTGAAGCTTCGGTTTCCCCACGTTGTTTGATTTCACTGGTTTTAATGTCAGGTCTTGTGTACTCACTTATTTTAAATGTACATAGCCTAGGCCTGGCATTAATACCGACGCTTTCAATTCCAGAAATACTGTCCTGTTTTTTGGCAATGCACCTATTAATCACATCAGTAAGAGACCCCTGAACACGAGAAGCAGAAGTCTGGCTTTGGCTTCCTTGCATTGGTCCAAGCTTTTTTCCAAATGTAATGGATCCTGCGGGTGCCCCTGGACCTGTGGGACCTGCTTTTTTACCCAATGGGTGATATACTTGAACAGAGTTAATCATTTGGAGGCTGAGGTTGCTGCGATGGGCTTTCAACTTTCCTTGTTCAGAAGGTTCCAATGCCTTCTTCCCCTTCCCAAGGACTTCTGAAGTCACCCCAGGCTGATTAGCACTTTTTCTTTTGAGAGCTTTGGGGCTATTATCAGTACCACAAGCCAGCGCTTGCTCAAAACTGAAAACGCTGGTCTGGCTCTTTGTTTTCTTCATTAGCTGCTTGCTATTGCTGTTCTGTTTACGTTTGATCCCCATCTCCTGCGTTTTCTTCAGTTTAGGATTAATGGGAGTAACAGCAGGTGTCTTTGCATCCATTGAACCTTCACAGCTTTGCAGCATCTTTTCAGATACCTTATTGGAAATGTGGGCACCTGAGAGACAAACACGTTTCATCTTTTTTAACAGAACAGCCTGGTCATCAGATTGTGGGCCATGGGGTGACTTCCCTTGTATAGGAGCAGAAGAATGATTTACTGGCTTTGACATTGGTTTAACCTTCTTTTGCAGTGCAGTTTGAGGGACTTGATCCTTTGCAGCTGAAGAAAGGATCTTTTTCTTTTTTGTTTCCACTGTGGAGCACTTTGGTACCCCCTCAGACTTTGACGGACACTCGGTCTTCACTGATCTCAGCACGTTATTACCCAAGAAATGGGATGAGCTGGTTGCCTTCCCAACTGGATGTAAAGACGACACCTTTATATCAAGATTTGAAGGGGCTGTTGTATGTTTCATAGCTTTTACAGCTCCTGACATAATATCTGTAGACTGCTGAGTGATTGGAATGTCGCCCCTCACAACTTCTTGAAGATACTGGGGACCTCCAGACTGCTCTCTGTTAAGAATGGTCACAAATCTAGATGCTGGTTGCAAATATTTGGTGCTAGTCAGTTGTTGGTGAGATGTGGGGACTTCAGTCCTTACCAGTGGAACCTTCTCCATATCTTTTAACGCACCCCTTTTCCACACTGGCACACATAACTCTTTGTTGCTTTGCACATCAATATGTAACTTTGAGAGGTGGCTCAGCTTCCGAGCTGGTTGAGTTGGATACATTAGAGGTGGTTCACTTTTTTTGTTAGCAGCAAGCTGAACTGCTCCTTGTGTAATTAAACTGGCCTGGGAAATATGTTGGACTCCAAGCGAGGTCTGACACACTGTAACAAAATCAAAAAGGAGAAATAATCAATTATCATAAATACCAACACATTGTACATAATAACACAAAGAAAGAAAAGCAAACACATGCTTAATCCCTTTAGTATTGGCGAGGACTACATACTGTAGAATTCTATATCTTTGTAACACTACAGTGGCGAGTGACCGTAATTAAAGATCTTTATAACAGGAAATGGTATCGGTCAAGGAGAAGATTTTGAACAATGATTAGTAAAGATTCTCCATGCCTCACCTTGTAAGGTCTGCAACACAATGCAGTGGGGAAAGGGAATTAAGCTAATTACACATGGAAATCAGTGCAAAGGACTACTGTACACAATGCAAAATGATGAGAGATATCCATGTTTTATCACAATAATGATGGTGGAGTGATGAAGATGAAGAGAAGTAGGTTTTATTGGTGGGGATATCATTAGTGAAAAAGAAGGCAGATTATGATAACAGGCCAACAAGAGGTTCACAAGTCCCTGTGTGTCCTTTGTCAATGGGAAAAGCAATACACTACAGTAGCTACTCAGTTTTGCATGTTATCAATTTATGTAACAAAGCGGCATTCAACTTAAGGAACATCCACAAACGTTTAGCTGCAATAGCAACAACTGGGGAAAATGCTATGATTTGGGCATCTAGGTCTCTCCTTTTTTGCCCCTTGTGTTCCCCCAACTGAACCTGGTTTGCCTTACCCACCTGACACTCCTCCTACTTTTACGTTTTCGGCTATCCTGGTTGCTTGGGGATCAGGGGCTGCCGAATAATAAGCCAGTGGATAGGACGGTCTTGGGCTTTTCTCCTTTAGGACCAAGAGCACTTCCCCCTGGTACACTGGGTGTTGTGAAGCAGAGCTCCCCCTGGTGGAGGTTATTGGCAGCCCAGTGGGTGTCTGTAAGAAGGAGCCAATCTGTGTTGAAGGCACTTGCATGGGCTGAGGTCGGTTGTAAATATAATGAGCTGTGTTGCCACCAGTTGGAGCATATTGGCCAGGAACTGGATGGTATGTCCTACCCTGAGCGTGCATTCCTCTAAGGGGTATGAATGGTGGCTGCTGAAGTCGTGCATACTGGGTGGCCATTATGCAAGGCCCTATTGTAGCACTGCTTTCCACCTGTGTGTTGGGACGGAAAGTAACAGGCTGCGTTGTGGCTTCTCCCCTAACCTGTCCTGCAAATCCTGTGTATCCTCCTGTAGCAGTGTGGTAGAATCCTCCGTTCATGTCCCATACATGAGGGTAAGCGCGTGTTGCCTGTGGGATCTGCTGTAGATACATTGGTGTTCCTGTAGACCCTTGTTGCAAAATCATGCCTTGGGCCCCATGTCTGTAGACTTCTGTATTCCTCCCTACTGGGTGGGACCTGTTGCTCCATGAAGGGTAAGCAGTGGTGACTGCAGGAGCACTGCAGGCCGGTGGAGGGTTCACAGCAGAGGAATTTAAAAACTGATCTGTAAGGAAGAAAGGTGAAAGTGAAGGGCCTGAAAAGCACAATCAATTCACATTTCTTTAACACAAGGGGACTCGACTCCAGTCTTCAAGCCCCCCCCCCCCCCCCAACAGGTTAACTTTTCAGGATATTCCAGTTTTAGCACAGGTGGCACAATCACTCAATTAGCCTCTGATTGAGTCAGCTGTGCTGAAGCTGGGACTGATTGAGCCGCCTGCGCTGAAGCTGGGATATCCTGAAAGCCTGACTTTGGGGGGTTAGGACTGCTTTAACAGACCTGCTAAAAGATATTCTTGATATCAAATACATATGAAATACATAGAGATGCTCACTTGGCTTGGTATTTTTATTTTGCCTTTAAAATATTTGGGGTTTTGGTTCTGAGTTTGAATAAAGTTTTTGGGGGTCTTTGTTTTGTTATGAATAGCAAGCACTAACAGGGAACATGGCTTGCTGGGAAAACACATTTATTTGATTATCAATGTTACAGACCACTACTCTGATCAGAAGCTTCAATATTTAAATACATTTTTAAGCAAGCTCCATGATTGCCTTCCATTCATAGCATTGCTATGTATTGAAACACCAGAGCACCCATACATTTTAGCTCAATATATGGGGTTTAAAAAAAAAATATATATATATATATATATATATATATATATCTATGTATATACATTAATGATGTGCTGGGATGTAACACAGACAGAAAACTACTTCTAGGTAGTTTTCGACACAAAGTGGCAACTGCCATATAAAACTTGTGCAGTCCATCACCTGCTTTCATGTCCACCTCTGAACACAATGACAAATATAGATGTACCATAGCTTTCGGAACTGGATCTTTAAAAATAAAAAAATAAAAATTGCCTGTGCCTACTGTGGTATTTTGTGGTAATATTATGGTGTGGTATTCTGAGACATGTCTGGTATTTTGAGGTATCCGGAGGAGCACTCCGGTCAGATATATCTGTAAATCAAGGAGCAGATTCTGCTCTCGTTTTGTGGCTTTGTCTTTTTTGGGACCTTTGTATTACTGTAGAGTAGTGGTTTCCAACCTTTTTTTGGTTAAGGAACCCTATGTGAAATTCTGAGGGATCCCAACCGTCTCTAACAGCGAGTCTAAGATGAGATTCATTGTAAGATACCCCAACCCTATCTAATAGCGCGTCTGAGATCAGATGAAGTGTGAGGAACCCCTACCCTTTCTAATAGCACTTCTGAGATAAGATGCTTTGTAAGGAACCCTAACCCTCTCTAATAGCGTGTCTGAGATAAGATGCATTGTAAGGAACCCCAACCCTCTCTAATAGCGCGTCTGAGATAAGATGCATTGTACTGTAAATTATTCTGTATTAAGTACAATTTTAAAATGATCTGAAAATTACAGCGAACCTTTTAGGGATGCCCGGGGATCCCAAGGGTTCCTATGAGCCCTGGTTGAAAAACACTGCTGTAGACAATAATTTAAGGATATGGATGAAAGTAGTCGACCATTACACCCCAGGATGTACAGTAGAATTGGTACAGTACAATAGTTATTGACCTAAACTTAGGGCAAGGAAAAAGCATGCCTTATACATAACTAATTCTACTGTATACACTAAGGTTCCTGTGTCTTTTTTTACTATCCCATAGATCCCATAGACGTTTGCCGCTTTGACATTTATGTATACAGTACATGTGTTCTTTTCTATACATTACTGTTCAAATCATTTAAGATTTTGAATTACAAGCCAGATATAAAAGTAAATACAATAAAACAAATGTGTGTGTATGTATCTATAATAAATCAGTTTTGACATTTATAAAAAAAAATATTATCCAATAAATGCCAGGTACCTACCCCCCTGGGTGTTGTCTACCTCCCCCTCCCCCCCACCCCCCATCCGTCTTCTTTCTCCCATCCATTGATAGGAGTCATGTTATCTGATCTGTACCACATAAAACATTGTGAAAGTAAACAGTTCAAAAATATAGATATTATCCATTTCTTTTTGGGTATGTAAAGGTCACGTTGCTTCCTACCTGCCATGATACAGAGTTAAGGTGGAGATAATTAGTCTCTCTGTACAGCACCACACTTTTCCTATCTCTGAGATGTCCACAAAACTAACGGTTTCCTTCGGGAACTAATTCAAGTCAAGCACAAACAAGTTTACATTTGTGTATTTATCTCAGTCTCTAAGGAGATTCCATGATGTCATTACAGAACACGGCTGCTGCATCTCCTAGGAGGCTCAATGATGCTGTCTCGTGATGTCATAATAGAGAAATCAGTTACTTTGATATTTAATTTCATGGGGTTGAGAAGTGGTTAACTAGAGTAGCAGTCACAAAAATCACAGCTGCTGTGATACATTGTATTGCATACATTGGGTGACACAAGTACACATATGGACAGTGCCACTGACAGCAGTGGGATCAACATATCACTGGGTTCAAATGCATTGACTTCATGGCAAGAAAGTATCATCCCCTTATGTATGTCACATGTAAAACGCTGAGAAGTTACTGTATATATCAAACAGAATAAATAGCACCACCTGCACGGAGACAATCAGTCATTTGTCAGATTCTACTAAGGCGAGGCGCAGTATTTCTCCTTTATAAACACATTTGAAGCTCTCTCTTTGGGGTCTATGTATCAAGGCAATTTTGGAGCAAAACCCTGCACTTACTGTACTGTATGTACTGTATCTAAGCATTTTGATCCAAATTGTGCCCCATCTTCCTCAGCTTGTACATTGGGGAGAGTCAGAAGAGGAGCTAGGGAGAAGTTACATGGTGCACAGATTATAATGCACCGCATTCTGCGTCCCTGTCCCAGCATGCACCTTGGGGAGAGTCAGTAGGAGGAGTTGGGGAGGAGTTGCATGGTCCATGTAACTCCTCCCCAACTCCTCCTACTGACTCTCCCCAAGGTGCAAGCTGGGACAGACGCAGAATGTGATACATCTCCTTATAATCTGTGCAAATATACCCGATCATAGATCAATCTATTCTATTCTTTGAATTTGAACATGTTCATATCGGACCAAACATTTTGGACATTTAAATATTTTTTTATAAAAAAATAATATATAAATGTCCAAAATGTTTGGTCGGATATGAATATGTTCAAATTCAAAGAATAGAGTAGATTGATCTATGATCGGGTATATTTGCACAGATTAAAGGGAGATGTATCACATTCTGCGTCTGTCCCAGCTTGCACCTTTGGGAGAGTCAGTAGGAGGAGTTGGGGGGAGTTACATGGTGCACAGATTCTTTTGAGATGTATCACAAGCTTCATTTCTCTGATAGTTTTTTTTTTTAACCTTTTATTTGCCCAAAAACTATCCTCCATATCTGAAGTGCCATAAGTCTAACATACCGCGTCAGAAGTAAGAATCTGTTCTTACAGTATATATGCTGCGGCTCTGCTCCAAAAAATAGAGCCATGCGTCTAAACACAATTACTCGATGTTGCTGCTTTATGTCCTAATTCCAGCACTGGGGAAGTGTTCAACTCCATTCAAGGACAGTCTAAACTAAACTACTACTTTGGTACAGCACTGCACTTTGCTTTAATGCTTCAGACATACGCATTATGGGTATTGAATGGGTCCCCCTGCTTATTTTTGGGGGGATAGAGATGAGTCTTTTACAATGAGAGTGCTACTGGATCTATATTCTATATACAGTGGCACTTCGCGGCCTTAATTACAATTTATTTTTGGGATGTTTTTTTGTAAGTACACTAAAGCCTCCTCTTGGATAGACACAGGGGGATAGTCTAGTAGCTGGGAGTTGTGCAAAAGCGTGCAGAAAGAGCCTTATCCGGTTGGATTTCTAGATTTTGCTCTTCTGTAAGTCCTTCTCGCATGTTCAAACCAAGTGGGTCGAGAGAGACCCACATCGCAACAAAACCCATATGAATTTTATGAAGTATATATTTTTTGTTATATCCCCATTCTCTCTACCACCCCTCCCCCATTCTCTCCCACCCCCAACCCCATTCCCTCTCCCACCCCTCCTCATTCTCTCTCTCTCCTCTCCCCCTCCTTATCCACTCTCCTCCCCTCCTTATCCTCTCTCCTACAACATCATCTCTCCCCATCCTGTCTCCCCCCTCATCCACCCCCTTCGCATCCCCTCACTGCCCCCCCCTCCTCATCCTCTCTCCCCCCTCCCCATCCTCTCTCCTCGCTCTTCATCCTCTCTCTTCCTTTTCATCCTCTCACTCCCCCCCTGTTTATCCTCCCTCCACCCTCCTCATCCTCTCCCCTTCCTCATCCTCTCCCACTCCTCATCATCTCCCGCCACCTCTCCCCCTCCTCATCCTCTCCGCTTCCTCTACAGCCTCTCAACCCCTTCTCTGCCTCTGCTCATCCCCACCATCTCCTCATCATCTTTCCATGCCTCCTAATCATCTCACTCCCCCCTCCTCATCCTCTCACTACACTGCTCATCATGCTCTCACTCCCACAACTCCTCATCCTCTCACAACCCCCATCCTCATCCTCTCACTACACCCTCCCTCATCCTCTCACTATACCCCTCCTCATCCTTTCACTGCCCCCTCCTCATCCTCTCAGTCGCCCCCTCCTTATCCTCTCACTTCCCCCTCCGCATCCTCTCACTCCCCCCTCCTCATCCCCTCAATCCCTCCTCATCCTCTCACTCCCCTCCTCATCCTCTTACTCCTCATCCTCTCACTCCCCCCTCCATCTCCTCTCACTCCCCCATCCTTATCCTCCTCTCACTCACTCCCTCCTCATTCTCTCACCCACCCATCCTCATCCTCATCCTCTCTCACTGTCCTCATCCTCCCACCCCCTCCTCATCCTCTCACTCCCTCCTCATCCTCACACCCCCTTCCTCATCTTCTCACCCTCTTATCTTCTCACCCTCTCACCCCCTCCTCATCCTCTCACTCCCGCTCCTCATCCTCTCACCCCCTCCTCATCCTCTCACTCCCTCCTCATCCTCACACCCCCTTCCTCATCTACTCACCCTCTTATCTTCTCACCCTCTCACCCCCTCCTCATCCTTTCACTCCCCCTCCTCATCCTCTCACCCCCTCTTCATCCTCTCACTCCCTCCTCATCCTGTCACTCCCCCTCATCCTTTCACTCCCCCCTCCTCATCTTCTCACCCCCTCATCCTCTTACTCCCCCTTCTCATCCTCTCACTCCCCCTCCTCATCCTCTCACTCCCCCCTCCTCATCCTCGCACTCCCTTCTCCTCATTCTTTCACTCCCCATCCTCATCATCTCACTCCACCATCTCATCCTCTCACTCCCCCCTCCTCATCCTCACACCCCCCCTCCTCATCCTGTCACTTCTCCCTCCTCATCCTCACTCCTCCCTCCTCATCCTGTCACTCCTACCTCCTCATAATCTCACTCCACCCTCCTCATCCTCTCACTCCCCCTCCTCATCCTCTCACCCCCCTCCTCATCCTCTCACTCCCCCCCCCCCCTCATTCTCTAACTCTCTGTCAGGAATCGGCGTTCTCCTCGCTTCCCAAACAATGCATTCCCTCTCCGCAGGGAGACCCTGGACACACAAAACAATCCTGCCTTACCGGCCTCCACGGCTCCTCGCCCCTGCCGCTGTTGCGGGATCACTCCCCTCGGTGATTCCTCTGCTCAGCGCCGGGAGCGCCCATGCCCTCCTGCACGCACACCTATACGCACGCCAGCCCCAGACGTTATGTGCATGCATTCCCAGCTTACAGAGCACACGCCTAACAGAGCACTTTTAACCACTGCTCCTGCAGTGAGGCGTCGCCCCCAAGCATCACACAGTTCCATGCAAATCAATGACTACACTCAGCTGGGCTGTAACACCTCCCTCCTATCAGGGAGGACTCCTTGCAGTACTCCAGACCTGCCCCCTTTTCCCATTGGCCTGCCCAGATTTATTATGCCTGTGCTTCCCATCACTCGTCACTCGACATAGTTCTGTATGGAAGCATTTGACTATTCTCTCAGTGACTCCTCAGGTATTGACGCGGATTGGACGACTACCCCCTCTTGCTCTCGACTTTGGCTCTACTTGGACTTCGTGACTTCTGGCATCCCTGATCTTGGCAACGGCAATAACTACTCCTCCTCTACTACCGGTACCGGCAAGTATTGTCTTCCTTACTATACCTGGCCTGGCAACAATAACACCACACTCCGGACACGCTTCCTTTGCTGCGGGTGCGTGTATCCCTACGTACCACCTCAGCACAGGGGACGGGTCTGGTCTGCGGGCAGCACCGGCGTAACATTATGTTGAGCCCACAAGACACAGACCAGACTGAACTACAGCAGTTTCTCTCTAATCTGCTTCAGCAAAACCAGGCCATGGCGGATCAAATTGTGGCACTTACACGCCAGGTCGCAGTACTCTCAGACAGGGTACCGACCGCGACCCCGCCAGATGTAAGCCCCCACTCCGCAAGCGCAGTTATCAGCTCAGATGTAAGGATTCCTCCCCCCAAGCCTTATGCAGGTGAACCGCAAGATTGTAGGGGTTTCCTAAACCAGTGTGAGGTGCAGTTTGAAATGGCCCCCCATCTCTACCATACTGATCGCAAGAAGGTAGCCTACATTTATAACCTCCTCACTGGCAGCGCCCTGGCTTGGGCTTCCCCAGTTTGGGAGCGACGTTCTGACCTTACCCAAGATTACCCAGCATTTAAAGCCGAGTTTCAACGGGTATTCGATTCCCCCGCTCGTCGGGAGATGGCATCTGTTTCTCTCCTCCAGATCACTCAGGAACGGCGGATGGTGACACAGTATGCTGTGGAATTCCGGACTCTAGCAGCCGAGACTAACTGGGGACAAGAGGCTCTCGTCTCCGTATTCTGGCAAGGCCTGGCAGATCCCATCAAGGACGAACTCTCTCGCCAATCCAGGCCGGATCAACTGGAGGTCATGATTGATTTGGCCATCCGAGTGGATCAACGCATCCAGGTACGCCGCTCAGAGCGTCAGCGCACTCGCTTCCATAACTTTCAAGTTCCATTCTCCAGTACTCTCAGCAGCACTCCTGCTCCCTCAAGTGCTACCACACCTCTTCGTCCAGCACTGGAGTTGCCAGAGCCAATGCAATTGGGGGTACAACGCATCCGCACACCGATACGGCAGTTCCGCCACGCCGGGGGATTGTGTTTCTACTGCGGATCCATGGAACATCTGGTTCGGGAGTGTCCACTGCGTCCGGGAAACGGGAACACCCAGTGAGTACAGAGGGGCTCTCTCTGGGTGTAATGTCTCCACGTCCCCTTTCTAAAGGTGAACTCCCTAAGAAACTTACATTTCCAGTCTCCCTTTCAGGCGATAAGTTCAAGACTTCTACCGCCGCTTTCATCGACTCAGGAGCTGGAGGAAACTTCGTAGATCTTGAATTCGCCAGGTTAAACCGCATACCACTCGTGAGAAAGAAGGATCCCATCGCACTCGTCGGTATCGATGGACGTCCTCTTACCCTGGCCCACATCTCCTTAGAGACAGCTCCCTTGCTTCTGTCCTCACATCTGCACAAGGAGATCTTAGTTCTCGATGCCATTCACGCTCCTGGGATACCCATCACCCTTGGCCTTCCTTGGCTACAGCTTAACAATCCTCTCATTGACTGGACTTCCTCTGCTCCCATTTCTTGGAGGCCGAGGTCAGGCGAGACTCATCAACTGCTGGCCAATACCTCTGTTCCCGAAGTTAATCTACCTTCCGTTTACCATCAATTCCGGGACGTTTTCAATAAGGTACAGTCAGACCTCTTGCCGCCACACAGGACTTATGATTGTCCGATCGATCTAGTTCCAGGTTACTCCCTACCCAAGTCCAAGACCTACCCCTTGTCGTTACCAGAATCTCACGCTATGGATGAATATGTCCAGGAGAATCTCAAGAAAGGCTTTATTCGTCACTCCAATTCCCCAGCAGGGGCTGGGTTTTTCTTCGTCAAGAAAAAGGACGGGTCGTTGAGGCCTTGCATCGACTACAGGGGTTTAAACCACATCACTATTAAAAATCGTTACCCCCTTCCCCTTCTTACCGAACTGTTCGATAAATTACAGGGGGCCAAGATTTTTTCCAAGTTGGATCTACGTGGTGCCTATAACCTGGTGCGCATCAGGAAGGGGGATGAATGGAAGACGGCCTTCAACACGCGTAGTGGACACTACGAATATCTGGTAATGCCTTTCGGCTTATGTAATGCTCCCGCTGTCTTCCAGGATTTCATCAACGACGTCTTTCGTAAGGTACTCAATATTTTTGTTATTGTATACTTGGATGATATCCTGATTTTTTCCAAAGATCTCCAGGACAATATACGCCACACCTCCTACGTCCTTTCCCGTCTCCGTGAACACCATTTGTATGCCAAACTGGAGAAGTGCACTTTTCATCAGACCTCTACTCCGTTCCTGGGGTATATCATTTCCGATGAGGGGTTTATGATGGACTCCGGTAAACTTCAAGCAGTCACTGAATGGCCAAGACCCAACTCTCTCAAGGCCATACAACGTTTTTTAGGGTTCGCTAATTACTATCGTAAGTTTATACGGAGTTTTTCCACCATTGTGGCACCCCTCACTGCGCTCACCAAAAAAGGAGCTGATCCTTCTGCTTGGTCATCCTAGGCCATCTCCGCCTTCGAGACACTCAAGGAAGCCTTTATATCCGCACCTATTCTCCGTCATCCCAACATCGAACTTCTCTTCATCCTGGAGGTCGACGCTTCTTATTGCGGCGCTGGTGCCGTTCTCTCCCAGAGACCCATGCCCCAAGATAAGTTACATCCCTGTGCATATTTTTCCAAGAAATTCTCGTCTGCCGAGAGGAACTATGACGTGGGTAACAGGGAACTTCTGGTCGTGAAGATGGCTCTTCAAGAGTGGAGACACCTGCTGGAGGGGTCAAAAGAGCCGTTTACTATTCTCACGGACCACAAGAACCTTCTTTACATAGAGAACGCTTGACGCCTTGGTCCGCGACAGGCTCGTTGGGCTCTTTTTTTTCTCGATTCGATTTTCACCTGTCCTATATCCCCTGGACCAAGAACGTAAAGGCAGACGCACTCTCCCGTATACATTCTTCTGAAGAGAGGCCAGAGGAATCGTTGGAGACTATCCTTCCACATGAGAGGATTCTCGCCACGTCTTCTTTCAAGAATCTTGACAAGATTTTGCACTCCCAGAGACGCATTCCCAAGGACTTGGTCATTCCCGACAACAAACTCTTTGTACCATCCAAATTTGTTCCAGAGGTCCTGCCTTGGAGTCACTCCTCTAAATCTGCAGGTCATCCAGGTTTTAAGAAGACTACTGATCTCATTCGTCGGAATTTCTGGTGGCCAAGGATGTCTCAAGATATTCTGGAGTTTACCCGCGCATGCCCCACGTGCGCTCAAAGCAAGACTCTCCGTCAAAAGACTCAGGGTTTTCTGTTACCTCTTCCAGTTCCCGACCGCCCCTGGTCCCACATTTCTATGGACTTCTCCGTGGAGTTGCCCAGGTCCAGAGGAATGAACACTATCTTGGTGGTCGTGGACAGGTTCTCGAAGATGTCCCATTTCATTCCACTTAAAGGATTACCCACCTCCCCCGCCCTTGCTGATATCTTTACGGAGCAGATTTTCCGGATTCATGGGATCCCTTCGTCCATTGTTTCTGACAGAGGTTCTCAGTTCGTATCCAAATTTTGGAGAGCTTTCATGAAGAGATTGCGCATCTCTTCTTCCTTCTCTTCCGCCTATCATCCTCAGTCCAATGGACAAACGGAGAGAATCAATCAATCCCTGGAGAAGTACCTGAGATGTTTTATATCCGATTTCCAGGATGATTGGGCTCAACTCCTCTCTTGGGCAGAGTATGCCATCAATTCTGCAAAAAACGAGTCCACCTGGGAGTCACCCTTCTTTATAAATTATGGGTTCCACCCTCCCTGTCTTCCCATCCCCAACATTCCTTCTGGAGTACCAGCCGTAGATGAACGCATTTCTTCCCTCCAAACTGCATGATCAAGGATTCAGTCTACCCTTCTCAACTCCTCCCGCACATCGAAATTACAGGCCGATCGTCGTCGTTCGGCGCCCAGTTACAAACCAGGGGATTTGGTATGGCTCTCCTCTAGGAATATCCACCTCAAGGTACCATCTCCTAAACTGTTACCTAAGTTCCTGGGACCCTTCCCTATTTGTGAACAAATCAATCCTGTGGCATTCCGGCTCCAACTACCACCCAGTATGAAGATTCCCAATGTCTTTCATGTGTCCCTCTTAAAACCATTTATCTCCAGTCACTTCTTCCCGGATCAGACTCGTAAACCAGATCCCATTACTGTACAAAATAACGAGGAATACGAAGTTCACTCTCTTTTGGATTCTCGCCTATCCAGGGGTCAGCTCCAGTTCTTGGTGCAGTGGAAGGGCTTTGGCCCTGAAGAGAGAACCTTCAAAGGACATTCATTCCCCGGCCCTTCTTAAATCCTTCAGGAAAAAGTTTCCAGAGAAACCGTTCTTGGACCGTCCTGAGGCCGTTCCTGAAGAGGGGGGTACTGTCAGGAATCGGCGTTCTCCTCGCTTCCCACACAATGCACTCCCTCTCCGCAGGGAGCCCCTGGACACACAAAACAATCCCGCCTTACCGGCCTCCACGGCTCCTCGCCCCTGCCGCCGTCGCGGGATCACTCCCCTCGGTGATTCCTCTGCTCAGCGCCGGGAGCGCCCACGTCCTCCTGCACGCACACCTACACGCACGCCAGCCCCAGACGTTATGTGCGTGCATTCCCAGCTTACAGAGCACACGCCTAACAGAGCACTTTTAACCACTGCTCCTGCAGTGAGGCGTCGCCCCCAAGCATCACACAGTTCCATGCAAATCAATGACTACACTCAGCTGGGCTGTAACACCTCCCTCCTATCAGGGAGGACTCCTTGCAGTCCTCCAGGCCTGCCCCCTTTTCCCATTGGCCTGCCCAGCTTTATTATACCTGTGCTTCCAATCAGTCGTCACTCGACATAGTTCTGTATGGAAGCATTTGACTATTCTCTCAGTGACTCCTCAGGTATTGACGCGGATTGGACGACTACCCCCTCTGGCTCTCGACTTTGGCTCTACTTGGACTTCGTGACTTCTGGCATCCCTGATCTTGGCAATGGCAATAACTACTCCTCCTCTACTACCGGTACCGGCAAGTATTGTCTTCCTTACTATACCTGGCCTGGCAACAATAACACCACACTCCGGACACGTTTCCTTTGCTGCGGGTGCGTGTATCCCTACGTCTCACCTCAGCACAGGGGATGGGTCTGATCTGCGGGCAGCACCGGTGTAACACTCTCCCCTCCTCCTCTAACTTACCCCTCCTCACCCTCTCGCTTCTCCCCCCCCTCCTCCTCTAACTCCACCCTCCTCATCCTCTCACCCCCGTCCTCATCCTCTCACTCACCCCCCTCATCCTCTAACTATCCCCTCCTCCTCTAGCTTACCCCTCCTCATCCTCTCGCTTCTCCCCCTTCTCATCCTTTCACTCCCCCTCCTCATCCTCTCACTCCCCCCTCATCATCTAACTCACCCCTCATCCTCTATCTCACCCCTCCTCATCCTCTCGCTTCTCCCCCTCCTCATCCTCTCACTCCACCCTCCTCATCTTCTTGCTCCCCCTTCTCATCCTCTCCCCCCCTCCTCCTCTCACTCCCCCTCCTCATCCTCTCACTCCCCCCTCATCATCTAACTCACCCCTCATCCTCTATCTCACCCCTCCTCATCCTCTCGCTTCTCCCCCTCCTCATCCTCTCACTCCACCCTCCTCATCTTCTTGCTCCCCCTTCTCATACTCTCCCCCCCTCCTCCTCTCACTCCCCCTCCTCATCCTCTCACTCCCCCCATATCATCTAACTCACCCCTCATCCTCTATCTCGCCCCTCCTCTCCTCTCGCTTCTCCCCCTCCTCATCCTCTCACTCCACCCTCCTCATCTTCTTGCTCCCCCTTCTCATCCCCTCACTCCCCCTCCTCATCCTCTCAACCATTCCTCCCCTCATCCTCTCACCCCCTCCTCATCCTCTCACTCACCCCTCCTCATCCTCTCACCCACTCCTCATCCTCTCACCCCCTCCTCATCCTCTCACTCCCCCTGCTGAACCTCTCACTCCCCTCATACTCTCACTCCCCCTCCTCATACTCTCACCCACCTCTCCTCAGTCTCTCACCCCCTCCTCATCCTCTCACTCACCCCCTCCTCATCCTCTCATCCCCCATCTCCTCTCACCTGCTCATCCTCTCACTCCCCTTGCTCATCCTCTCACCCACCCCTCCTCATCCTCTCACCCCCTCCTCATCCTGTCACTCCCCCTCCTCCTCTCACCCCCCTCCTCCTCCTCTCACTCCCCCATCCTCATCCTCTCACTTTCTCCCTCCTCATTCTCTCACTCACCCAACCTCATCCTCTCTCACTGTCCTCATCCTCTCACCCCCTCCTCATCCTCTCACTCCCTCCTCATCCTCACACCCCCTTCCTCATCTTCTCACCCTCTTATCTTCTCACCCTCTCACCCCCTCCTCATCCTCTCACTCCCCCCTCCTCATCCTCTCACTCCCCCTCCTCATTCTCTCACTCCCACCTCCTCATCCTCTCTCACTGTCCTCATCCTCCCAACCCCGTCCTCATCCTCTCACTCCCTCCTCATCCTCACACCCCCTTCCTCATCTTCTCACCCCTCCTCATCCTCTCACTCCCTCCTTATCCTCACACCCCCTTCCTCATCTACTCACCCTCTTATCTTCTCACCCTCTCACCCCCTCCTCATCCTCTCACTCCCCCTCCTCATCCTCTCACCCCCCTCTTCATCCTCTCACTCCCCCCCCTCATCCTCTAACTCTCCCATCCTCCTCTAACTTACCCCTCCTCACCCTCTCGCTTCTCCCCCTCCTCATCCTCTCACTCCCTCCTTCTCATCCTCTCCCCCCCTCCTCCTCTAACTCCCCCCTCCTCATCCTCTCACCCCCCTCTTCATCCTCTCACTCACCCCCCTCATCCTCTAACTATCCCCTCCTCCTCTAACTTACCCCTCCTCATCCTCTCGCTTCTCCCCCTTCTCATCCTCTCACTCCCCCTCCTCATCCTCTCACTCCCCCCTCATCATCTAACTCACCCTTCATCCTCTATCTCACCCCTCCTCATCCTCTCTCTTCTCACCCTCCTCATCCTCTCACTCCCCCCTCCTCATCCTCTCTCTCACCCTCCTCCTCTCACTCAACCCTCCTCATCCTCTCATTCTTCCCCCTCATTCTCTCACTCCCCTTCCACTCCCCCAACTCTCCCCCTCCTCATCCTCTCCACTTCCTCCACAACCTCTCTGCCCCTCCTCATCATCCCCCACCTCATCATCTCTCCATGCCTCCTCATCCTCTCACTCCTCCTCCTTTTATCACTCCCCCCTCTTCGTCCTCTCACTCACCCCCTCCTCATCCTCTCACTCCCCTCATCCTCTCACTCCCCCTCCTCATCCTCTCAACCATTCCTCCCCTCATCCTCTCACCCCCTCCTCATCCTCTCACTCACCCCTCCTCATCCTCTCACCCACTCCTCATCCTCTCACTCACCCCCTCCTCATCCTCTCACTCCCCCTGCTGAACCTCTCACTCCCCTCATACTCTCACTCCCCCTCCTCATCCTCTCACTCACCCCTCCTCATCCTCTCACCCACTCCTCATCCTCTCACTCACCCCCTCCTCATCCTCTCACTCCCCCTGCTGAACCTCTCACTCCCCTCATACTCTCACTCCCCTCCTCATCCCCTCACCCACCTCTCCTCAGTCTCTCACCCCCTCCTCATCCTCTCACTCACCCCCTCCTCATCCTCTCACCCCCCATCTCCTCTCACCCGCTCATCCTCTCACTCCCCTTGCTCATCCTCTCACCCACCCCTCCTCATCCTCTCACCCCCTCTTAATCCTCTCACCTCCCTCCTCCTCTCACCCCCTCCTCATCCTCTCGCTCCTGCCCCTCCTCATCCTCTCCCCCTCCTCATCCTCTCACTCCCCCTTCTTATCCTTTTATTCACCTTCCTCATTCACTCACTCCCCCCTCTTTATCCTCTCACTCCTCTCCTCATCCTCTCGCTCCCCCCTCCTCATCCTCTCGCTTTTCCCCCTCCTCATCCTCTAACTCCCCACTCCTCATCCTCTCACTCACCCCCTCCTCATCCTCTCACTCACCCCTCCTCATCCTCTTACTCCCCCCTCCTCATCCTCTCACTCCTCGCCTGCTCATCCTCTCTCTCCTCTCCTGCTCATCCTCTCTCTCCCCACTTCTCATTCTCTCAATCCCCTCTCCTCATCCTCCCCTCATCATCTCACTCCCCCCCTGCTCAGCCTCTCACTTCCCCCCCGCCCATCCTCTTACTCTTCCCTCATCATCCTCTCCCTCACCTCATCCTCTCACTCCCCCCTCCTCATCCTCTCACTCCCCCCTCCTCATCCTCTCACTCCCCCCCTGCTCAGCCTCTCACTTCCCCCCTGCTTATCCTCTCACTCACCCCTGCCCATCCTCTTACTCCTCCTTCCTCATCCGCTCCCTCACCTCATCCTCTTCCTCTCGCTCCCCCCTCCTCATCCTCTCATGTCCCCCCCTCATCCTCTCACTCCCCCACTTAGTTAAAAATATGCCAGAGGTCGGGCCCAACTTCTGCGTATGGTTGCTGCCAGGCCCCTGCTGCACCGATCCTCACCGGTGCGTGCCGGAAGGAGGAATTGTGTGTGTGCATGTGCGTGTGTGTGTGTGTGTGAGGGGGGAATTGTGTGTGTGTGTGTGTGTGTGTGAGGGGGGAATTATGTGTGTGTGTGTGAGGGGGGAATTATGTGTGTGTGTGTGTGAGGGGGGAATTGTGTGTGTTGTCATTGGGGCGGGGGGTTCAGTGTGAGGAGGGTGAGATTGAGTGAGAATAGGGTGACATTGAGTGATAGCTTAGGGGAGGGGAGAGTGTGAGAGATGGGGGAGTGAGCAAGAGGGAGGGAGAAATAGGGAGAGGGTGGTGGGGGAGTGAGAGGAAGTTTGAGAAATAAAAAGATAGAGATAGGGGGGGGGAAGAGTGTAAGATTGGGAAAGAGAGAGAAGAAGAGCGAGGGGAGGGGAAGAGACAGGGGGAAGAGAAATACATTGAGGAGGGAGGTGTGAAAGGGGGGAGGAAATAGAGGGGGAGGAGAAATAGAAGGGATATAGAGGGGGGAGCAATAGAGAAGGAGCAGAAATAGAGGGTGAGAGGGTGAAGTAATGTGTAAGAAGAAGAGGGTGGGGGCTCACATGGCCACTGACACGGTGGGCACTGATGGAGACTCTAGCCATGGGCCATGGGAAAGCTGTCGGTGGCCCTGGGGACATTCGCCATTCAGCTGGAGACGAGAGAGAGGGGGGACCGGGGGAGGGAGAGAACCAACCAAGTGACTTACACTATGTAACGGGTATTCCCTCTAGACTGACCCACCCAATCTCATATTGGCCCGTGTGGTCTAACCAGCCCCCATTACATGGTCGTGTCTGGTGGTGCACCTGTAGGCAACAGGACTCCTGAGTCTCCCGCATGATGGTATTTGGGGATTATCAATCCAGACAGGTCTCTGAGGTAGTGTGTGCGAGTCCTACCTATATCACGTGCAGCGCCTCCACCTCATCAGGATCTATGCGTCCGCAGGAAGAGGGTCCTGATGAGGAACTCCTTCTTGGTGGTGCCTTCCACTGGAGAGTAACTTCACACTCACACGGTGGGGGTATCTTTGAACAAGGCATCTTTATTGATCTTGTATGGGCAAGCTGCCCTTCACAGCCAGCTGTCTCAGCCGCACATCTTAGTTTGCTGTCCCTTTGATAGGTACGCCCTCCCAATGGAGTGGGATCCCCTCTTCCGTAGGGAGATCACCCCTGTGCCAGGTCCCTGGACACAGTGTGGCTCTTATAAAGTCTGATGTAGAAATGGACCACTAGTTACTGCACTAGTGGATCCTTTCTTCCCAACACACTCCAACACTCAGCAACCCTCATCAACTACTAACTTTGGGCAGTGCTGTGCCTTAAATACTTCAGGAGCTGTCACAGCTCTGATGTCACTAACTGTGGACTCAGAGCATGTAGCCACTCCCACCCATACATAGGGCACCTCACCAGGGTATGAGGGCAAACCTCCATGATTACTGCTGGCATCCCTGTAACTTACCAGGTTTACTGCCAGCAGGGGAGACAACTGCAGACCATTTTACATGCATGGTTACAATTATATACCTCCCCTAACACTCATACAATACGTGAAGAGATACCTGTGCACAAAAATGAACTGACTCTCTGTCCAGCAAATCCCATATTTCAGTGTGTGTTGCCATCTTTTTAAAGACCCACCCATTGTTGCCTATAAAAGGCCACGTAACATCAAGGATAGAGTGGTCAAAGACGAATTATTGAAAACCGCACATCAAATCTTCTTGACAAAACCCCAATTCGGCACCTTCCCTTGCAGAAGCTGTATCCATTGCAATGGAATAATAAGAGGGGAGCACTTCTGTCACCCCCATACGGGGAGACAATTTAAAACCAATGGTTTTTACACATGCCTTAGTTCTTACATCGTATATCTACTAAAATGCCCCCGTGGGATGTTATATGTAGGGAAAACTATTAATTCACTTAAGGAACGTATAACACAACATAAGAGTAACATCAGAAACCTATTATCAGACACATCAGTGGCAAGACACATTCGAGAAAAAGGACATAACATCTCGCAGCTAAGGTATCAAGTGATTGATCATGTGAAACCCCTCCGTAGAGGAGGGGATAGAGAAATAATTATTTCACAGAAAGAGGCAAAGTGGACCCATACACTGGATACGGTTGCCCCTAGGAGTATGAATGAAAGATTGGAGCTTCACTGGTTCCTATAATAACGGGTCAGCATCCTAAGTAGACCCAACTCTTTGCGAATGGCCAATACGGGGCTATGGTTATGATCGCCAATATGACCAGGACTGCTAAGGGTCTTTTAACTAAACTACCACTGCCCTATACTAATACCTACAAAATAATATTCCAAGGTTACTCTAACAAATTTGTTCTTATGTATATGTGTATAGAAATGGATATCCATCCCTTGTGGGTTGTCTATCTTGTCACAAAGAATGTCTTAAGAATACATGCAGTAAACTTACAAACATTGGCAGAATGCTCTAACAAAGTTTCATTTTATTTCCAGCTTTTTTCTCATACATATGGACTTCTTTTCAAAAAGGACTGTCACCAACTTTTTAAAGTGGACACAACATTAGAATGCAACAGTAGTGCATCATGACACTACTAATTGCTCCTCTCCATGCTTCAAGAATAGTCCTGCCATATTATCATTAAGAAAATTACTCTGTTTATGTGTTTTTATGTATTTTCTGTCTTTTGTTGTCTGTTGCCCTAGCAACCAGACGTCATTGCGCATTTACGTTGTGATGTCACGTGCGTCGTGACGTCCCGCCACGTTACGCCGTCAGTCATTGTGGGCAGACATCTTTTGACTGTTTACAGGACACAGCTTTTCTTTCATTCCTCCTGTGGGTCGTCGCTGGGCCGAATGACGTCATCGCGTTTTGACGTCACGTGCGTCATGATTCGGCGCTGCGCGGTGACGTCAGACGTCGGGGGCGTGCACAAATCAGGTTGTAGATTGGCTGCAGCCCAGCACTTTAGGTGTTGCCTGGGGAAGGTAATTATTTTGACCTTTGGGGGTATATATAGATGTTCTACTGTTTGTCACTTTTGAGGTGTTTGGTCTGAGGAAGGGACTTTGTGTCCTGAAACGTTACTACATAACGCTCTGATGCATTAATACATTTGGTAATCTTTTGATACCACTATATTTTTTGTGCTCTTTTTTTCTCCAACCTTGCCAGTATTTAGGATCCAGCTTTGGGACGCCAGGATCAACGGAAGGTGAGCACCAAAAGCAAACACCTTGTTAAATTTCTTTAAACAGTGGTGTGCCATTTATAATCCTTTTTGTATAACCCACTGACAGTGGCTGGAGCCGGTGGCTTCTCCCTCCAAGCACAGCTGAGGAGGAGGCACCGGAGTGAGGCTGAAGAGCTTCCTCTCTGTGCTGCTTTTCCTGTCCCTGTGGCTGCCGGTGCAGTAGGAATCAGGGGGGAAAGGAGGGAGGAGAGAGCTTCCTCTCCGTGCTGCTGCTACTCCTGTCCCTGTGGCTGCGGTGCAGTTTGAAGCAGGGGTGGGGGAGGGGGGAGGAGGATAGAGAGCTTCCTCTCCGTGCTGCTGCTGCTTCTCCTGTCCCTGTGGCTGCGGTGCAGTAAGAAGCAGGGGGGGGAGGGGAGAGGAGGAGAGAGAGCTTCCTCTCCGTGCTACTTCTCTTGCCTCTGTGGCTGCCGGTGCAGTAAGAAGCAGGGGAGGAGGAGAGAGAGCTTCCTCTCTGTGCTGCTGCTGCTTCTCCTGTTCCTGTGGTTGCCAGTGCAGAAAGGGGACGGCCCCAGTCACTGCTATCAAGCCCCACCCCCCCCCAGTCAGGCCGGTCCCAGTCCCTACCTTTTGGCGCACCTTTCCCCAGCGGTGCGCGACAGGTTTTCAGGCAGGCAGGGGAATTTGAAATTAACATCTGCGACGGAGGCGTGGCCACGCCCCCACCGGCGGTTCAGTCAATAAGGGCGAACCAGCCACGGGACGTCATGGCCACGCCCCCACAAACCCACAGCCACGCCCCCTCCCGTCGCAAACCTTCCCTCTCCCCACAGATCGCCTATCGCGTTGTAGCGCTGTGCACGCGCCGCCCCCCAGCCGGGGGGCTCTATTCGCCACAGTTTCACTGCCAATTCGCCACAAGTGGAGAATTGCGACAGGGTTCCCACCCTGGGTCTATGATATAGGGGGACTAGCAAGTCTACAGTTACTGATTTAAGAAGTTAACAAGGTGCCATTCCATGTGAACATTTACAGCTGATTTGTGATAGCTCAATAACTGAGCAGAACCAGCCCGGCGCCATCTTTTCTACATGTATATACTGTAAACCCCAAGACTGATCATTTACACCATTTATAAGTGGAGTTGGTAAGGATACCTTTCTGTTTATGAGACAAAGGATTGGACATTCCTGTAGTGTTTTTGATTTAAACAAACAGGGCCCAAAATCTACTGTTGGGATTGTTTTTTGGAGCCCCAGATTTGGTCTTTGGACTTGTTTTTTGTCATACTGCACCGACACACTTTATTCGAGCAAATACCCGGTATGTACCTGGCAGATACCTGGAATGCGCCGCTCCTCACCTCTGACAAGCCCCGTTGCATTTGCCTTCCCAGCCTGGGTTCATGCCTGGCTGATGGGCGGCTGATCTGTTAAATGATAATGATTAGGATTTAATAGGCTGCAATGCTTCGCGTGTCAACCAGATGGCATAAATTCATGAATTGTAATGCAGTATATATATATATATACTGTGCAGTATTGCAGCCAGCGGGAATAAAATGCTTCAATCCCTGCCTGGAAAATACCTCAATGCACTCGGGCAGAAAACAGTCACAAACCTCAATACACCCGGGTATACCCGAATTCGTGGGACTAGCCGAGCTCGAATAAAGTGTGTCGCCAGTGTAGTTTATAGACTGCGTGCTCTGATTGTACTTAGTATGTCAAACCAAAATATTACACAACATATGAATTTATAGTCACAAATACATAATGCGAGAGCGTAAGCAACAGCTCTACTCTGGGGGCCATGATGTTCACTTTTAAATGTCACATCTTCTTTAATATACAACATAATGCAACATAGAGCGCTCCCAGATGATATCGAATTGGTCTAACTGCATCAATACGAGGCTCCCAACGTGTTTCACAAACTCTCTTTAGTGTTAAATTGGGTAAGGATTTTAAAAGAATGATCTACCTGTTGGTGGACCTGGGGAAGAAATTAAACAACGGTTGAATTAAGCCCAAAAATTAAATGCCACCTATATTGGGTTTGGCAGCGTTGTTAACCACCAGGTTCAAATAATGAGAACTACATGGTACATAAAACGCATGTGGATTCATGTTCAACATGTCTTTGAACTCCATTATGCTTTCCCCGCATATTTGCACCATTGTCATAGCTTTGGCTCTGCAAATTTTCTACATTTATATTGAGATCCAATAGTTCCTTTATTATCCGATCACTTAAGATAATGTCATTTCAGCCAAAAAATAAAATGGAAGCCATCACATGGTACATCCACCAATCAGATTGGTGGATGTATCATTTATCAGTCAAATGTGGATTCATGTTCAACATGTCTTTGAACTCCATTATGCTTTCCCTGCATATTTGCACCATTGTCAAAGCTTTGGCCTTGCATATTTTCTACATTTATATTGAGATCCAATAGTTCCTTTATTATCCAATCACTTAAGATGATGTCATTTCAGCCAAAAAATAAAATGGAAGCCATCACATGGTACATCCACCAATCAGATTGGTGGATGTATCATTTGTCAGTCAAATGTGACATCACAGGCCTTATATAAGGTCTGTCACGTCTTATTTGACCCTAAGAAGCCGTCTGATCAACATCTCCTGGACCTGTGAAGAAAAAAAAACTACTCACCCGGGCCTACTCTTCAAGCAACTGAGGATCATGGACCCACCCTCCCCATGGCTTTCTTTCACTCCCACCATGTCTTTCTTTCACCCCCCTCCCCATGTCTCTTTCATCCCCCCATGTCTCTCTATCGCCTCCCTCCCCATGTCTCTATCGCCTCCCAACCCATGTCTCTTTTTCACCCCCCTCCCCATGGCTCTCTTTCACCCCCCTCTCTATGTCTCCTGCACCCCCTCCCCGTGTTTCTCTATCATCCCCCCCTCCACATGTCTCTCTATTACCCCCCCTCTACATGTCTCTCTATCACCTCCCATCCCCATGTCTCTCTTTCATCCCCCCTCCCTATGTCGCTCTTTCACCCCCCATGCCGCTTTCACCCCCATTCCCTCCCCATGTCTCTCACCACACTAACTCCCGATGTCTCTCTTTCACCCCCCTTCCCTCCCCAAGTCTCTCTTTAACCTCCCCATTTTCCATGTCTCTTTCAACTCCCCTCCCCATGTCTCTTCACCCCTGCTCCCCATATCTCTTCACCCCACTCCCCATGTCTCTTCACTGCCGCTCCCCATGACTATTTCACCCGCTCCCCATGTTTCTTTCACCCGCACCCCATGTCTCTTTCACCCCTCGCCATGTCTCTTTCACCCCCTCCCCATGTCTCTTTCACCCCCTCCCCTCGCCATGTCTCTCCTTCACCCCCTCGCCATGTCTCTCATCCCTCCACCTTCCTTCCACATATCATACACTCACACACACACACTCACACTGCAGCCAGTCAGGGGAGGTGCTGCATGAGCTGCGCAGCATAACGCCACCTAATGGCTGGAGGAGAAATTGTAGTGGCAGACCCTGCTTTTCTCTCTGCTCCTGGTAAAATCGGGACATAGCAGAAGATAGTCGGGGCAAGGGACATTAGATTAAAAAAAACCTGGACTGTCCCGGGACATCTGGTCACTCTATGTCAGTGCCACCTTTGTCAGCAGCTATTTCTTCTCTCTCATTGACCTCAGGTGATTCTGTCTGTGTAACGACAGACTCTGTTGATGCTTCCTGTGCCGAAGCCCATCTGTTGTTTGAACATCGTACGAGCAGGAAATGCAGTAGCACCGCAGCATAGCCACCGCTCTGACATTATGTCATATTGTTAAGACATCAGAAGCTGTATTGGCCTCTTCTTCAATACTCTGCATACACAGAGTAGCACGTCTACCGGGCGTCTTGCTGCTGAGTCAGAAGGGCTAATATGTTGCTTACAATGTCCTTGCAACTGTAGATACAGGTGTAGTCGGATTTAATTTTGGTGAAGCCGCAGCTTAAAAAGCAAAAGTGAGATTTAGTGAAGGTGACCATCGCAGCTTCTCCCGGCATTGCTGCGGTTAGTTCATGACTTCCGGAATGGGACCACGTACAGTGACGTATAAGTATGGCTACATCTGTTTGTAGGAATGACAACAAGAGCCTTAAAAAAGATACTCTTTGAACATGTGGGTAACATACAGAATGCTAGTCATGACCAGATCCAATGGGTCTTGAATGTTATGGGATGTAAAAGATCAAAATGGGTATTAAAATGGCTAGCGGGGGGCAGCTTGGAAAACTCCTTACTAAGAATAGAATGTTGGAGCTGGATATCTTCTTGCCTCCCTATTCTAATAAAGTCTTACACCAGACATTATAGCATGATAAACTGTTTTATTTGGAGATTGCAAACGCACAATGTTTCGGGGATCTCCCATCGTCAGGTGCAACACAGTTTATCATGCTATAATGTCTGGTGTAAGACTTTCTTAGAATAGGGAGGCAAGAAGATATCCAGCTCCAAGTTTAACTGTGTGTCAGAAGTGGGATCCCAGACACTCTTGCCTGCACCTTACAAATAAAAAGGACACCCACTACAATGATCTAATAGGAGTGCGATAACATCAAAAACCTTTATCCTGACTGTGAAGAATAGGATGTCAGTTAATTTAATTGATGGACATGGTCACCGCTAATGTAGTGACTAAATATAAAAATTCTTGGTATATCTATAGAGGGTATTACTGTGCATCTGTATTATTTTTTTAGTATAATGCTACTAGTAGTAGTACTTTTTTTTTTAAACAACCCTGAATTAAAATTTTAATGTATCATAATGTAACAATCATTTTTTGTTTCTATAGCAACCATTTACAAAGTCACATCCCCTTCCTCTTCTGAAACAGGCTCTGACACCCCCCCCCCCCCTTTTTTTTTTTTTTTTTTTTAGCCCTGCCCTATCCCTAGCTGTGCAAAACTCAATTGTATCCAGTGACTGCCTGGTCACATGATCTTCACCAGAGAACTTTGCATCTTTGGTCCTCTTCTGCTGCACTGGCAACCATTTAGTGATCCCGCGAGCCGAATCTTCACCAATCGATCGCAACTTAGCTAATTACTTATCAATGTGTGGATTGTACTGATGCACATATTAAAGGGATTTTTTTTTTTAAACGACAGCTTAAAACTACTGCTGCTTTAGAGGTGGGCAGAGTAAGTTTATAAACAGAGAGGAGTCACAGACCTCCAAACAATTTAAATCTTCACACTCAAAAGCCCTGTAAACTCAAAACCAGACCCACCACACCATATATATTTGTCTTAAGGAGTCCTACTGGGTATGTGACATTGTACAGTATAAATAAAAGAAAGAGAAGTCCAATGCAACATGATCCTCCGCGACTTAAATTTAACATGTCAAAAACAGAATTCCTTATATTTCATGCAAACCTTGCCCTACTACCTCCTTCCACATTACTGTTGGAAGTACTACTATACATCCAGTAGCCCAAGCACGCTGCCTAGGGGTCACAGACTCCTCTCTCACATTCTCCTCTCACATTCAAAAGGGTAGCTAAACCTGTCGTTTTTTCCTCCGCAATATTACAAAGATACGCCCTTCCACTGTTGCGCGACAGCTAAAACTCTGACACAGACCCTCATTCTCTACCATCTCGATTACTGGAACCTTCTGCTGTCCGGCCTTACTGCCTCCCACCTGTCTCCTCTATAATCTATCCTAAACGCTGCTGCCAGAATCACTCTACTCTTTCCTAAATCTGTCTCAGCGTCTCCCCTACTGAAATCACTCTCCTGGCTTCCTATCAAATCCCGTATCTCACACTCAATTCTCCTCCTCACTTTTAAAGCTTTACATTCTTCTGCCCCTCCTTACAGCTCAGCTCTAATTTCTCACTATGCACCATCCCGACTCTTGCGATCCGCCCAAGGATGTCTTCTATCTTCCCCTTTTGTATCTAAAACCCTCTCTCGCCTTAAACCTTTCTCACTGACTGCCCCTCACCTCTGGAATGCCCTTCCCCTCAATTCCCGACTAGCAGCCTCTCTATCCACCATTAAGACCCACATTATAACACATCTGCTTAAAGAAACATGTGAGTAGCTCCGTGGCTGATACTATAGACCGCATACATAAAGCTTGGCCCCTTGCAGACGCACTTACCAGAACGCCCTCCTACTGTCTCTGTATGTTCTACCTACCATTTAAAACTAGAGACAGAACACAAAACACAGACAGAGCTCAGTGCACATCCAGTGAAACCTATACATGGTACAGTGCCTAAATATATATGTATAGATATCCATTAAATAAAATGGTCTTTTAGTTTAACATTTTGGCCAAAGTGTTGTAAGCCACTGATCCACTACACGGCAGACCACATCTCAAGGGTCCCTAACACTAATATAAATTTTTAATAACCTGTGCATTACCAGGAAGAATGATTTATAATAAATCTGTCAACATTAGTTGCATAGTTATAAGTCTGATTGAAGCTTTTATTAACCTGTACATTACCAGGAAAGGCACTCTGTATTGGATTTGTCACAATCACACTGCAAGCAAGCAAGTTCCCCTGAGAGTGGGAGATGCAATGGAGTGAGCTTTTAACCATTTAAATGTGGGAGGGGGTGAGCTTCAACAAGATAGGAAGAGTCACCTTCCAATCAGCTAAGACCAGCTGAACAAGATTTGCAAAACATACAGGAGACCTGCAATAATTAATAAATTAATAAAAGCTTCAATCAGACTTAGAACTATGCAACTAATTTTGACAGATTTATTATAAATCATTCTTCCTGGAAATGCACAGGTTATTAAGAATTTATATTAGTGTTAGGGACCCTTGAGATGTGGTCTGCCGTGTAGTGGCTCACTTTTGGCCAAAATGTTAAACTAAAAGACCATTTTATTTAATGGATATCTATACATATATATTTAGGCACTGTACCGTGTATATGTTTCACTGGATGTGCACTGAGCTCTGTCTGTGTTTCATGTTCTGTCTCTGGTTTTAAATATATATCGCCATGCTCAGTAGCACTCCTCTGTGACACCTATATGCTTATATATATGTTGTGGTTATTTTGGGGGTTCAATATGAGCTTGCAAGTGTCCTGTATGTTCTACCTACCAATTAGATTGTAAGCTCTTGGGAGCAGGGACTCCTTTTCCTAAATGTTGCTTTTATGTCTGAAGCACTTATTCCCATGATCTGTTATTTGTATTATTTATATGATTGTCACGTGTTTTACTGCCGTGAAGCGCTATCTACATAAATGGCGATAAATAAATAAAGACATACAGTACATACATAAATCCAACATGACAAAGCATATAGTTAAATATTTATCTGTTTCTCTCTCATAAGTGGGGTCCGACCTACCTCTCTCTCTCTCTCTCTCTCTCTCTCTCTCTCTCATTCATTCATTTGTAAATAATTTCTTTAGTAAATTAAGAGTTCAATTAAAAATAGATACATTTTATTGAAGAGTTTTAAATATATTCTTAGTAAAACATGTTACAAACTGACTTATAAATATAAATTTTATTTACAGATATTCGCAGAGCTTGGCATCAGTTACAGATTAGTCAGGTTTTTTGTTTTTTTTGGGGTGGGGGGCTTAAGTAGCTCATGGGGGAATGAAGTTTGTATGGTGGGTATCCGTAACGTTTAGAGATGTTATGATCCTTCTGCCTCTGAACAAAGCTCTGTAGCCTCCCCTTGGAGGTATGTTGACAGGCTTCCTCCCTCTCCAGTTGTGCTTTCCTTTTCATAGCCTGTCTCTCCTCTCTCTGTTGTGGTGGAATAGGTATGGAGACCACAAGCTCTTGGAGAGGCTGTTGACAGAAGGCTGGAGTGGAGTTGTCCACTCTACTGTGTACATTGATAGGAAGCTGCAGTTTAGAAAGCTGGTGCTGCAGGTTGAAAGGAGCTGGAATGGGGATAGTGGTTTGGCTGACCTTTTCAATGCATGTCACTGCAGCTTTCTGTTCTATGGATATCACTGGGAAGTGTTTGGGATTCTCTATAACTGAAGCTTCGGTTTCCCCACGTTGTTTCATTTCACTGGTTTTAATGTCAGGTCTTGTGTACTCACTTATTTTAAATGTACATAGCCTAGGCCTGGCATTAATACCGACGCTTTCAATTCCAGAATTACTGTCCTGTTTTTTGGCAATGCACCTATTAATCACATCAGTAAGAGACCCCTGAACATGAGAAGCAGAAGTCTGGCTTTGGCTTCCTTGCATTGGTCCAAGCTTTTTTCCAAATGGAATGGATCCTGCGGGTGCCCCTGTACCTGTGGGACCTGCTTTTTTACCCAATGGGTGATATACTTGAACAGAGTTAATCATTTGGAGGCTGAGGTTGCTGCGATGGGCTTTCAACTTTCCTTGTTCAGAAGGTTCCAATGCCTTCTTCCCCTTCCCAAGGACTTCTGAAGTCACCCCAGGCTGATTAGCACTTTTTTCTTTTGAGAGCTTTGGGGCTATTATCAGTACCACAAGCCAGCGCTTGCTCAAAACTGAAAACGCTGGTCTGGCTCTTTGTTTTCTTCATTAGCTGCTTGCTATTGCTGTTCTGTTTACGTTTGATCCCCATCTCCTGCGTTTTCTTCAGTTTAGGATTAATGGGAGTAACAGCAGGTGTCTTTGCATCCATTGAACCTTCACAGCTTTGCAGCATCTTTTCAGATACCTTATTGGAAATGTGGGCACCTGAGAGACAAACACGTTTCATCTTTTTTAACAGAACAGCCTGGTCATCAGATTGTGGTCCCTGGGGTGACTTCCCTGGTATAGGAGCAGAAGAATGATTTACTGGCTTTGACATTGGTTTAACCTTCTTTTGCAGTGCAGTTTGAGGCACTTGATCCTTTGCAGCTGAAGAAAGGATCTTTTTCTTTTTTGTTTCCACTGTGGAGCACTTTGGTACCCCCTCAGACTTTGACGGACACTCGGTCTTCACTGATCTCAGCACGTTATTACCCAAGAAATGGGATGAGCTGGTTGCCTTCCCAACTGGATGTAAAGACGACACCTTTATACCAAGATTTGAAGGGGCTGTTGTATGTTTCATAGCTTTTACAGCTCCTGACATAATATCTGTAGACTGCTGAGTTATTGGAATGTCGCCCCTCACCACTTCTTGAAGATACTGGTGACCTCCAGACTGCTCTCTGTTAAGAATGGTCACAAATCTAGATGCTGGTTGCAAATATTTGGTGCTAGTCAGTTGTTGGTGAGATGTGGGGACTTCAGTCCTTACCAGTGGAACCTTCTGAGCAATATGTGAGGGGGCCTTCACCTCTGAAGATCTCTTCTCCATATCTTTTAACCCACCCCTTTTCCACACTGGCACACATAACTCTTTGTTGCTTTGCACATCAATATGTAACTTTGAGAGGTGGCTCAACTTCCGAGCTGGTTGAGTTGGATACATTAGAAGTGGTTCACTTTTTTTGTTAGCAGCAAGCTGAACTGCTTCTTGTGTAATTAAACTGGCCTGGGAAATATGTTGGGCTCCAAGCGAGGTCTGACACACTGTAACAAAATCAAAAAGGAGAAATAATCAATTATCATAAATACCAACACATTGTACATAATAACACAAAGAAAGAAAAGCAAACACATGCTTAATCCCTTCAGTATTGGTGAGGACTACATACTGTAGAATTCTATATCTTTGTAACACTACAGTGGCGAGTGATCGTAATTAAAGATCTTTATAACAGGTAATGGTATCGGTCAAGGAGAAGATTTTGAACAATGATTAGTAAAGATTCTCCATGTCTCACCTTGTAAGGTCTGCAACACAATGCAGTGGGGAAAGGGAATTAAGCTAATTACACATGGAAATCAGTGCAAAGAACTACTGTACACAATGCAAAATGATGAGAGATATCCATGTTTTATCACAATAATGATGGTGGAGTGATGAAGACGAAGAGAAGTAGGTTTTATTGGTGGGGATATCATTAGTGAAAAAGAAGGCAGATTATGATAACAAGCCAACAAGAGGTTCACAAGTCCCTGTGTGTCATTTGTCAATGGGAAAACCAATGCACTACAGTAGCTACTCAGTTTTGCATGTTATCAATTTATGTAACAAAGCAGCATTCAACTTAAGGAACATCCACAAACGTTTAGCTGCAATAGCAACAACTGGGGAAAATGCTATGATTTGGGCATCTAGGTCTCTCCTTTTTTGCCCCTTGTGTTCCCCCAACTGAACCTGGTTTGCCTTACCCACCTGACACTCCTCCTACTTTTACGTTTTCGGCTATCCTGGTTGCTTGGGGATCAGGGGCTGCCGAATAATGAGCCAGTGGATAGGATGGTCTTGGGCTTTTCTCCTTTAGGACCAGGAGCACTTCCCTCTGGTGCCCTGGGTGTTGTGAAGCAGAGCTCCCCCTGGTGGAGGTTATTGGCAGCCCAGTGGGTGTCTGTAAGAAGGAGCCAATCTGTGCTGAAGGCACTTGCATGGGCTGAGGTCGGTTGTAAATATAATGAGCTGTGTTGCCACCAGTTGGAGCATATTGGCCAGGAACTGGGTGGTATGTCCTACCCTGAGCGTGCATTCCTCTAAGGGGTATGTATGGTGGCTGCTGAAGTCGTGCATACTGGGTGGCCATTATACAAGGCCCTATTGTAGCACTGCTTTCCACCTGTGTGTTGGGACGGAATGTAACAGGCTGCGTTGTGGCTTCTCCCCTAACCTGTCCTGCAAATCCTGTGTGTCCTCCTGTAGCAGGGTGGTAGAATCCTCCGTTCATGTCCAATACACGAGGGTAAGTGCGTGTTGCCTGTGGGATCTGCTGTAGATACATTGGTGTTCCTGCAGACCCTTGTTGCAAAATCATGCCTTGGGCCCCATGTCTGTAGACTTCTGTATTCCTCCCTACTGGGTGGGACCTGTTGCTCCATGAAGGGTAAGCAGTGGTGACTGCAGGAGCACTGCAGGCCGGTGGAGGGTTCACAGCAGAGGAATTTAAAAACTGATCTGTAAGGAAGAAAGGTGAAAGTGAAGGGCCTGAAAAGCACAATCAAGGCACATTTCTTTAACACAAGGGGACTCGACTCCAGTCTTCAAGCCCCACCCAAAAGGTTAACTTTTCAGGATATTCCAGCTTTAGCACAGGTGGCACAATCACTCAATTAGCCTCTGATTGAGTCACCTGTGCTGAAGCAGGGACTGATTGAGTCAGCTGTGCTGAAGCTGGGACTGATTTAGCTGCCTGCGCTGAAGCTGGGATATCCTGAAAGCCTGACTTTGGGGGGTTAGGACTGCTTTCACAGACCTGCTAAAAGATATTCTTGATATCAAATACATATGAAATACATAGAGATGCTCACTTGGCTTGGTATATTTATTTTGCCTTTAAAATATTTGGGGTTTTGGTTCTGGTTCTGAATAAAGTTTTTGGGGGTCTTTGTTTTGTTATGAATAGCAAGCACTAACAGGGAAAATGGCTTGCTGGGAAAACACATTTATTTGATTATCAATGTTACAGACCACTACTCTGATCAGAAGCTTCAATATTTAAATACATTTTTAAGCAAGCTCCATGATTGCCTTCCATTCATAGCATTGCTATGTATTGAAACACCAGAGCACCCATACATTTTAGCTCAATATATGGGGTTTAAAATATATATATATATATAGATATATATATATATATATATATATATATATATATATATACATTAATGATGTGCTGGGATGCAACACAGACAGAAAACTATTTCTAGGTAGTTATAATAGCATGTCTTAGATCAGATGCATTGTAAGGAACCCTAACCCTCTCCAATAGCGTGTCTGAGATTCTTCTGTATTAAGTACAATTTTAAAATGATCTGAAAATTACAGCGAACCTTTTAGGGATGCCCGGGGATCCCAAGGGTTCCTATGAGCCCTGGTTGAAAAACACTGCTGTAGACAATAATTTAAGGATATGGATGAAAGTAGTCGACCATTACACCCCAGGATGTACAGTAGAATTGGTCCAATAGTTATTGACCTAAACTTAGGGCAAGGAAAAAGCATGCCTTATACATAACTAATTCTACTGTATACACTAAGGTTCCTGTGTCTTTTTATACTATCCCATAGATCCCATAGACGTTTGCCGCTTTGACATTTATGTATACAGTACATGTGTTCTTTTCTATACATTACTGTTCAAATCATTTAAGATTTTGAATTACAAGCCAGATATAAAAGTAAATACAATAAAACAAATGTGTGTGTATGTATCTATAATAAATCAGTTTTGACTTTTATAAAAAAAAATATTATCCAATAAAGGCCAGGTACCTAACCCCCCTACGTGTTGTCTACCTCCCCCCCCCCCCCATCCGTCTTCTTTCTCCCATCCATTGATAGGAGTCATGTTATCTGTTCTGTACCACATAAAACATTGTGAAAGTAAACAGTTCAAAAATATAGATATTATCCATTTCTTTTTGAGTATGTAAAGGTCACGTTTCTTCCTACCTGCCATGATACAGAGTTAAAGTGGAGATAATTAGTCTCTCTGTACAGCGCCACACTTTTCCTATCTCTGAGATGTCCACAAAACTAACGGTTTCCTTCGGGAACTAATTCAAGTCAAGCACAAACAAGTTTACATTTGTGTATTTATCTCAGTCTCTAAGGCGATTCCATGATGTCATTACAGAACACGGCTGCTGCATCTCCTAGGAGGCTCAATGATGCTGTCTCGTGATGTCATAATAGAGAAATCAGTTACTTTGATATTTAATTTCATGGGGTTGAGAAGTGGTTAACTAGAGTAGCAGTCACAAAAATCACAGCTGCTGTGATACATTGTATTGCGTACATTGGGTGACACAAGTACACATATGGACAGTGCCACTGACAGCAGTGGGATCAACATATCACTGGGTTCAAATGCATTGACTTCATGGCAAGAAAGTATCATCCCCTTATGTATGTCACATGTAAAACGCTGAGAAGTTACTGTATATGTCAAACAGAATAAATAGCACCACCTGCACGGATACAATCAGTCATTTGTCAGATTCTACTAAGGCCAGGCGCAGTATTTCTCCTTTTTAAACACATTTGAAGCTCTCTCTTTGGGGTCTATGTATCAAGGCAATTTTAGAGCAAAAGCCTACACTTACTGTATGTACTGTATCTAAGCATTTTGATCCAAATTGTGCCCCATCTTCCTCAGCTTGTACATTGGGGAGAGTCAGTAAGAGGAGTTGGGGAGAAGTTACATGGTGCACAGATTATAAGGAGATGCATCACATTCTGCGTCTCTGTCCCAGCTTGAACCTTGGGGAGAGTCAGTAGGAGGAGTTGGGGAGGAGTTACATGGACCATAAAAAAATAATATATAAATGTCCAAAATGTTTGGTCCGATATGAATATGTTCAAATTCAAAGAATAGAATAGATTGATCTATGATCGGGTATATTTGCACAGATTATAAGGAGATGTATCACATTCTGCGTCTGTCCCAGCTTGCACCTTGGGGAGAGTCAGTAGGAGGAGTTGGGGGGAGTTACATGGTGCACAGATTCTTTTGAGATGTTTCACAAGCTGCATTTCTCTGATACTTTTTTTTTAACCTTTTATTTGCCCAAAAACTATCCTCCATATCTGAAGTGCCATAAGTCTAACATACCGCGTCAGAAGTAAGAAACTGTTCTTACAGTATATATGCTGCGGCTCTGCTCCAAAAAATAGAGCCATGCGTCTAAACACAATTACTCGATGTTGCTGCATAGACCCCTTATGTCCTAATTCCAGCACTGGGGAAGTGTTCAACTCCATTCAAGGGCAGTCTAAACTAAACTACTACTTTGGTACAGTACTGCACTTTGCTTTAATGCTTCAGGCATACGCATTATGGGTATTGAATGGGTCCCCCTGCTTATTTGTGGGGGGATAGAGATGAGCTTTTACAATGAGAGTGCTACTGGATCTATATTCTATATACAGTGGCACTTCGCGGCCTTAATTACAATTTATTTTTGGGATGTTTTTTTGTCAGTACACTAAAACCTCCTCTTGGATAGACACAGGGGGATATTCTAGTAGCTGGGAGTTGTGCAGAAAGAGCCTTATCCGATTGGATTTCTAGATTTTGCTCTTCTGTAAGTCCTTCTCGCATGTTCAAACCAAGTGGGTCGAGAGAGACCCACATCGCAACAAAACCCATATGAATTTTATGAAGTATATATTTTTTGTTATATCCCCATTCTCTCTCCCACCCCTCCCCCATTCTCTCCCACCCCACCCCTATTCCCTTTCCCACCCCTCCCCATTCTCTCTCTCTCCTCTCCCCCTCCTTATCCGCTCTCCTCCCCTCCTTATCCTCTCTCCTACAACATCATCTCTCCCCATCCTATCTCCCCCCTCATCCACCCCCCTCACTCCCACCCTCCTCATCCTCTCTCCCCCCTCCCCATCCTCTCTCCTCCCTCTTCATACGCTCTCTTCCTTTTCATCCTCTCACTCCCCCCCTGTTTATCCTCCCTCCCCCTCCTCATCCTGTCCCCTTCCTCATCCTCTCCCACTCCTCATCATCTCCCGCCGCCTCTCCCCCTCCTCATCCTCTCCGCTTCCTCTACAGCCTCTCAACCCCTACTCCGCCTCTGCTCATCCCCACCATCTCCTCATCATCTTTCCATGCCTCCTAATCATCTCACTCCCCCCCCCTCCTCATCCTCTCACTACACTGGTCATTATGCTCTCACTCCCACAACTCCTCATCCTCTCACGGCCCCCATCCTCATCCTCTCACTACACCCTCCCTCATCCTCTCACTATACCCCTCCTCATCCTTTCACTGCCCCCTCCTCATCCTCTCACTCGCCCCCTCTTCATCCTCTCACTCCCCCCTCCTCATCCTCTCACTCCCCCCTCCTCATCCCCTCACTCCCCCTCCTCATCCCCTCACTCCCCCCTCCTCATCCTCTCACTCCCCTCCTCCTCCTCTTACTCCTCATCCTCTCACTCCCCCCTCCATCTCCTCTCACTCCCCCATCCTCATCATCTTGCTCCTATTCATCCTCTCACTCCCCCCTCCTCTCACTCCCCCATCCTCATCCTCCTCTCACTCACTCACTCACTCACTCACTCCTCATTCTCTCACCCACCCATCCTCATCCTCTCTTACTGTCCTCACCCTCTCACCCCCTCCTCATCCTCTCACTCCTTCCTCATCCTCACACCCCCTTCCTCATCTTCTCACCCTCTTATCTTCTCACCCTCTCACCCCCTCCTCATCATCTCACTCCCGCTCCTCATCCTCTCACCCCCTCCTCATCCTCTCACTCCCTCCTCATCCTCACACCCCCTTCCTCATCCTCTCACTCCCCCCTCCTCTCACTCCCCCATCCTCATCCTCCTCTCACTCACTCACTCACTCACTCACTCCTCATTCTCTCACCCACCCATCCTCATCCTCTCTTACTGTCCTCACCCTCTCACCCCCTCCTCACCCTCTCACTCCCTCCTCATCCTCTCACTCCCCCTCCTCATCCTCTCACCCCCTCTTCATCCTCTCACTCCCTCCTCATCCTCTCACTCCCCCTCATCCTCTCACTCCCCCCTCCTCATCTTCTCACCCCCTCATCCTCTCACTCCCCCTTCTCATCCTCTCACTTCCCCTTCTCATCCTCTCACGCCCCCTTCTCATTCTCTCACTCCCCCTCCTCATCCTCTCACTCCCCCCTCCTCATCTTCTCACCCCCTCATCCTCGCACTCCCTTCTCCTCATTCTTTCACTCCCCATCCTCATCATCTCACTCCCCCATATCATCCTCTCACTTCCCCTCCTCATCCTCACACCGCCCCTCCTCATCCTCTCACTCCCCCCTCTTCATCCTCTCACTCCCGATCCTCATCCTCTCACTCCCTCTTCATCCTCTCACTCCCCCCTCCTCATCCTCTCACTCCCAATCCTCATCCTCTCACTCCCTCTTCATCCTCTCACTCACCCCTCCTCATCCTCTCACTCCTCCCCTCCTCATCCTGTCACTCCAACCTCCTCATCCTGTCACTCCAACCTCCTCATCCTCTCACTCCCCCCTCCTCATCCTCTCACTCCCCCTCCTCATCCTCTCACTCCCTCTTCATCCTCTCACCCCCCTCCTCATCCTCTCACTCCCCCCCCTCATCCTCTAACTCTCCCCTCCTCCTCTAACTCACCCCTCCTCATCCTCTCGCTTCTCCCCCTCCTCATCCTCTCACTTCACCCTCCTCATCTTCTTGCTCCCCCTTTTCATCCTCTAACTCACCCCTCCTCATCCTCTCTCCCCCTCCTCCTCTCACTCACCCCTCCTCCTCTCACTCACCCTTCCTCATCCTCTCTCCCCCTCCTCCTCTCACTCACCCCTCCTCATTCTCTCGCTTCTCCCCCTCCTCATCTTCTTGCTCCCCCTTCTCATCCTCTCACTCCCCCTCCTCATCCTCTCTCTCCGCCTCCTCCTCTCACTCACCCCTCCTCATCCTCTCATTCTTCCCCCTCATTCTCTCACTCCCCTTCCACTCCCCCAACTCTCCCCCTCCTCATCCTCTCCACTTCCTCCACAACCTCTCTGCCCCTCCTCATCATCTCTCCATGCCTCCTCATCCTCTCACTCCTCCTCTTTTTATCACTCCCCCCTCCTCATCCTCTCACTCCCCTCATCCTCTCACTCCCCTCCTCATCCTCTCAACCATTCCTCCCCTCATCCTCTCACCCCTCCTCATCCTCTCATTCACCCACTCCTCATCCTCTCACCCACTCCTCATCCTCTCACTCACCCCCTCCTCATCCTCTCACTCCCCCCTGCTGAACCTCTCACTCCCCTCATACTCTCACTCCCCCTCCTCATCCCCTCACCCACCTCTCCTCAGTCTCTCACCCCCTCCTCATCCTCTCACCCCCCCATCTCCTCTCACCCGCTCATCCTCTCACTCCCCCTGCTCATCCTCTCACCCCCCTCCTCATCCTCTCACCCCCTCCTCATCCTCTCACCTCCCTCCCTCCTCTCACCCCCCTCCTCATCCTCTCGCTCCTGCCCCTCCTCATCCTCTCACTCCCCCTTCTTATCCTTTTATTCACCTTCCTCATTCTCTCACTCCCCCCTCTTCATCCGCTCACTCCTCTCCTCATCCTCTCGCTCCCCCCTCCTCATCCTCTTACTCCCCCCTCCTCATCCTCTCACTCCTCTCCTGCTCAACCTCTCTCTCCTCTCCTGCTCATCCTCTCTCATCTCCTGCTCATCCTCTCACTCCCCACTCCTCATTCTCTCACTCCCCCCTCCTCATCCTCCCACTCCCCTCATCCTCACTCCCCCCTCCTCATCCTCTCACTCCCCCCTGCTCAGCCTCTCACTTCCCCCCTGCTTATCCTCTCACTCACCCCTGCCCATCCTCTCACTCCCCCCTCCTCATCCTCTCACTTCCCATCTCCTCATCCTCTCGCTCCCCCCTCCTCATCCTCTCATGTCCCCCCCTCATCCTCTCACTCCCCCACTTAGTTAAAAATGTGCCAGGGGTCGGGCCCAACTTCTGCGTATGGTTGCTGGGCCTCCGATTACTGCCAGGCCCCTGCTGCACCGATCCTCACGGTCCATGCCGGAAGGAGGAATTGTGTGTGTGTGTGTGTGTGAGGGGGGAATTGAGTGCGTTGTCAGTGGGGCGGGGGGTTCAGTGTGAGGAGGGTGAGATTGAGTGAGAATAGGGTGACATTGAGTGATAGCTTAGGGGAGGGGGGAGTGTTAGAGATGGGGGAGTGAGCGAGAGGGAGGGAGAAAGAGAGAGAGGGGGTGGTGGGGGAGTGCGAGGAAGTGTGAGAAAGAAAAAGATGGAGATGTGGGGGGAAGAGTGTAAGATTGGGAAAGAGAGGGAAGGGGAAGAGTGAGACAGGGGGAAGAGAAATACATTGAGGAGGGAGGTGTGAAAAGGGGGGAGGAAATAGAGGGAGAGGAGAAATAGAAGGGAAATAGAGGGGGGAGCAATAGAGAGGGGGGAGCAATAGAGAGGGGGGAGCAATAGAGGGCGAGAGGGTGAAGAAATGTGTAAGAAAAAGAGGGTGGGGGCTGGGGACATTCACCATTCAGCTGGAGACGAGAGAGAGAGGGGGGACTGGGGGAGAGAGAGAACCAACCAAGTGACTTACACTATATACCTCCCCAAACACTCATACAATACGTGGAGAGATACCTGTGCACAAAAATGAACTGACTCTCTGTCCAGAAAATCCCATATTTCAGTGTGTGTGTGTGTGTGTGTGTGTGTGTGTGTGTGTGTGTGTGTGTGTGTGTGTGTGTGTGTGTGTGTGTGTGTGTGTGTGTGTGTGTGTGTATCATGATATATGTGTATGGCTCGACTTCATGAGGCATCGACTACTAAACTCTGATTTGTTTGGTATTTAGTATTTTCTACTGACTTTATTTTGTGATCAAAATTGTTTCTTGCGGTGCATGGTTATCTGGGATATTGTAACTGAGGGGGGGACGGGACACATGCATATGAGGTGAAACATGGCTATGGGATCATAGAAAACCTTGACCATTGCATTATCTTGATACAAAAACAAAGGAATCTAACAGATCACAGGGCTGGCATTGTGCCGGTGTGTTTGACATGCTTGGAACATGATGTAATGTTTTAGCTTTGCTTTCCATCGTGCACAAGGTGCCAATCACACAGTGGGGCCTGTGCAGAGAACAGCGAAAAGCCCTATCTCGCCAGTTTTTCGGCAAATATGCCTACAGCAATTATGTAAGTGCCGAAAAGCTGGCGAGATGAGGAAAATCCTCCGTTTTTTTGGCGGAAAATAAAAATCGCCCCGCGGGTGGCGAGAAGCAATATTTCGCCAGTGTTAAAACCCACCGTATTCTAGTAGTGCCGATCAGCATCTCGGCGCTGATCGGCGCTCTAGAATGGAGACATTTTCTCCAATTCGCTTTGCCAACAAAAGTTGGCAAAAATCTGGTGTTGAGCGGCGATACATAGAAAAAATCAGACCCTTTTCCTGGCTCGGATTGATGCCGGGGGTCTCTGAAGGGGTTAACCAGCCGTGCCAGGTTTTTTGTGGGTAGCGGGGGTAGGTGAAGGGGGTATTTGGACCTTGGTGGCTGTTTAGGGATTGCGGGGGGGTGGCGGGTGGACTTAACCCCTCATGACCGTAGCGGTTAATACCACTAAGGTCATGAAGGGGTTAAGCCCCCCCACTACCCACCGGCAAGCCCTAAACAACCACCGTGGGGGTTAATACCCACTTCGCCCACCCCCGCTACCCACTATAAAAAAAATACACACACAACAGCCCCACAATAAATAAATATATATATAAATATATATATATATATATATATCACCAACAACTATATATATTGATATATATATAGATATATTGATATATTTTACACCAACAACCCAATATATATATATATATTACACCAACAACCCAATAAATAAGTATATATATATATATATATATATATATATATATATATATATATATATAAAACACCAACAACACCTATACCCCCTAACATACAGTACATATATGCACAGCAATGATACTATAGGCCGGCGGTTGCCCTTGGGTGTTACCCAATGAGATCATCGCAACTAAATCAACGATCTCACTGCCTCTAGTCCCATGTGACGGCACCATTTTGGTTTTCTTGACGTCATGTTAAAGGTAAATGAAGCAAAGCCATTCTGATTGGTTTGCTTAATTTCCTTTAAATTACGTCAGCATTTTTTTTTCTTTAACAAAAATCACATGCTTTTCACGGACCAATCAGGACCGTGAGAACCATTTGATGCAAAATGTGACGTCAAAGGCCTATAAAAGCCTATGTCGTCTCATTTTACAGCTAAACGCCGTGAGGAGAGGATCTCTCCTCAGAAGAAGATGGCCAGTGTGTCGCAGAAAAAGAAGATGAAGAAGCCAGAAGACCCCGAAAACCCCGCAGACGGAGAAGACCCTGAAAAGAAGACCCCAGACGGTATGGATTATAAAGACAAGAAAGAAGACACCACATTGGATTACAAAGGTTTTTTATTTTATGGGTTCCTGTCTTTGGATTTGTTACAGAAGTAGGGGGTTTAAACGGAAGTCTGTCATTAGTCATCTACTGGTAAGTAAAGTAAAGAAATGTATTTTATTTAAGTAGTAACTTTTTTTTTTAATGTCAGATCTATTTTTTTACTGTCTATTTAATGCCCATGTATGTATATATATATCCCTATGGAGCTATATACATACATGTTAATTAAAGGATTGTTTTGCAAATGTTAATTAGATTTTTTCATGTCTTGTACTAGTATTTACCCTGTTTGGTTAGAATTGTATGTGTGAAATGTTTTGTATAATTTGTTATGTCATTTAAGATGATGATGGTTGCATGGGTATATGTTGGGACCCTGCCTTGATTTTTTATTATGGCTTATTTGGTGAACTTAGATTGTGTATGATCGTGCTAGTTAGAAATAGAATTTTTTTTGCTATGGATTTGTTTTTGCATAACAATATTGAATATGGTTTTTGGTTTGGATTTTCTTGTAATGTATTTCGGATGCCATAAATTGTGTGTTGAAAATGTATTATTGTCTACTTGCTTTGTTTATATTGCATGTTTAATTTCAATCGTGTATTTGTTTTGGACCTTTAATTGCTATTGTGTACATGATGGAAATATTATTTGCATCATGTTCACATTGTTGAATTGTATGTTTTATTGAAATTTGCTATTTACTGGTTTGGATAGGCGCTTGCTGTATTCTCTTATGAGATGTGTTTTAATAGTCATTTGGCTTTGTTTTAATTTTGTCTGTGATGTTGTCAACTAGAGATCAGAAGTGTTCAATTAGTACTTGGATATCCTTTACCATTTCTTTGTAGATTGCTTAATCATACATGTATTTGAAATATTTATATATATATATTGGGGTGATTGGACGCAGAGCGCAGGAGACAGATGGGCATTGTTACATGTGTTGTGTCGCAGCTGGGGAGCGGTGCACGATTGTCGTGTGAGTGCGCCGCGCGTGAGTGATGCGTGACGCGAACGGGGGGCGGGACCAAGCTCCATAGAGGTGTTTGAAAACCTCCGTGTGCGCGCGTGTTTTGTTGCCGGTCATTTGATTAGATGAGTTATTAAAAGCAAATTGTATAGTTACTGTACCCTCTCTCCAGTTCATTTATTTTTTCGTTCCGGTTGTGCATCGCACATTTTTCACTTTGTACTATCTACCTAGCGAACAGCACACCAAAAGGTGCCCTGCAGCAACCGACAGGAGCAGGATTGAACTGATGCACCCTTTCATAACTGTGAGTCTTCACTTTGTTATTATTGAGGATACAGTCTATGACAGGGGTGGGCAACCTATTTTTCAATGTAGCCACAGGTGTTGCGAATTAGAAGTGAAAATAGCCACACCATGTAAAAATTGAGGTACTGTATTATGTTGCGCATGCGAAAATTTTAAACTACACACACTGTTTGAACAAGTTTACAAATTCTCCCACCGCAACCCCCCCTCCTCTCACGCCACCGCCACTACCCTACTCATCATCATCACCTCCCCCTCATCACCATCTCATTTAACCCTCATAATCATCATCATCTCCCCCCAGCACCCTTGATCTCCCCCCAGCACCCTAGATCTCCCCCAGTCCCTTTCAGCAGTCCTCCTCATCATCAAGCACACCCCCCCCCCATCCTACACGTAGGGAGCATAGGAGGATGTATAACGTGCGGGGCATAGGGCAGGGGAAGTGTGACGGCGGGAGGGGGTAACTCCGCAGCAGCAGTGGGGGCAGGGTGGGTGCCGGTGTGGGCAGGCTTGGTGCAGCTGTGAGGGAGGGGGGTGGTCTGGGCAGCATGGGAGGGGAGGCTGAGGACAGCGTGAGAGGGGATAATGAGGGCAGCGCGAGAGGAGATAATGAGGGCAGCGCGAGAGGGGATAATGAGGGCAGCGTGAGAGGGGATAATGAGGGCAGCACGAGAGGGGATAATGAGGGCAGCGCGAGAGGGGATAATGAGGGCAGCGCGAGTGGGGATGATGAGTGCAGCGCAAGAGGGGATGATGAGGGCAGCGCGAGGTGATAATGAGGGCAGCGCGAGGGGATGATGAGGGCAGCGCGAGGGGATGATGAGGGCAGCGCGAGAGGGGATGATGAGGGCAGCGCGAGAGGGGATGATGAGGGCAGCACGAGAGGGGATGATGAGGGCAGCATGAGTGGGGATGATGAGGGCAGCGCGAGTGGGGATGATGAGGGCAGCGCGAGAGGGGATGATGAGGGCAGCGCGAGAGGGGATGATGAGGGCAGCGCGAGAGGGGATAATGAGGGCAGCGCGAGAGGGGATGATGAGGGCAGCGCGAGAGGGGATGATGAGGGCAGCACGAGTGGGGATGATGAGGGCAGCGCGAGGGGATGATGAGGGCAGCGCGAGTGGGGATGATGAGGGCAGCGCGAGAGGGGATGATGAGGGCAGCACGAGAGGGGATGATGAGGGCAGCACGAGAGGGGATGATGAGGGCAGCGCGAGAGGGGATGATGAGGGCAGCGCGAGAGGGGATGATGAGGGCAGCGCGAGAGGGGATGATGAGGGCAGCACGAGTGGGGATGATGAGGGCAGCACGAGAGGGGATGATGAGGGCAGCGCGAGAGGGGATGATGAGGGCAGCGTGAGAGGGGATGATGAGGGCAGCACGAGTGGGGATAATGAGGGCAGCGTGAGAGGGGATGATGAGGGCAGCACGAGTGGGGATGATGAGGGCAGCGTGAGAGGGGATGATGAGGGCAGCGCGAGAGGGGATGATGAGGGCAGCAAGAGAGGGGATGATGAGGGCAGCATGAGAGGGGATGATCAGGGCAGCAAGAGAGGGGATGATGAGGGCAGCGTGAGAGGGAATGATGAGGGCAGCGCGAGAGGGGATGATGAGGGCAGCAAGAGAGGGGATGATGAGGGCAGCACGAGAGGGGATGATGAGGGCAGCAAGAGAGGGGATGATGAGGGCAGCACGAGAGGGGATGATGAGGGCAGCACGAGGGGATGATGAGGGCAGCGCGAGAGGGGATGATGAGGGCAGCACGAGTGGGGATGATGAGGGCAGCAAGAGAGGAGATGATGAGGGCAGCACGAGAGGGGATGATGAGGGCAGCAAGAGAGGGGATGATGAGGGCAGCACGAGAGGGGATGATGAGGGCAGCGCGAGTGGGGATAATGAGGGCAGCAAGAGAGGGGATGATGAGGGCAGCGCGAGAGGGGATGATGAGGGCAGCGCTTGAGGGGATGATGAGGGCAGCAAGAGAGGGGATGATGAGGGCAGCACGAGAGGGGATGATGAGGGCAGCAAGAGAGGGGATGATGAGGGCAGCACGAGAGGGGATGATGAGGGCAGCGCGAGAGGGGATGATGAGGGGAGCACGAGTGGGGATGATGAGGGCAGCGCGAGAGGGGATGATGAGGGCAGCACGAGAGGGGATGATGAGGGCAGCGCGAGAGGGGATGATGAGGGCAGCGCGAGAGGGGATGATGAGGGCAGCGCGAGAGGGGATGATGAGGGCAGCACGAGTGGGGATGATGAGGGCAGCACGAGAGGGGATGATGAGGGCAGCGTGAGAGGGGATGATGAGGGCAGCGTGAGAGGGGATGATGAGGGCAGCACGAGTGGGGATAATGAGGGCAGCGTGAGAGGGGATGATGAGGGCAGCACGAGTGGGGATGATGAGGGCAGCGTGAGAGGGGATGATGAGGGCAGCGCGAGAGGGGATGATGAGGGCAGCAAGAGAGGGGATGATGAGGGCAGCATGAGAGGGGATGATCAGGGCAGCAAGAGAGGGGATGATGAGGGCAGCGTGAGAGGGGATGATGAGGGCAGCGCGAGAGGGGATGATGAGGGCAGCAAGAGAGGGGATGATGAGGGCAGCACGAGAGGGGATGATGAGGGCAGCAAGAGAGGGGATGATGAGGGCAGCACGAGAGGGGATGATGAGGGCAGCACGAGGGGATGATGAGGGCAGCGCGAGAGGGGATGATGAGGGCAGCACGAGTGGGGATGATGAGGGCAGCAAGAGAGGAGATGATGAGGGCAGCACGAGAGGGGATGATGAGGGCAGCAAGAGAGGGGATGATGAGGGCAGCACGAGAGGGGATGATGAGGGCAGCGCGAGTGGGGATAATGAGGGCAGCAAGAGAGGGGATGATGAGGGCAGCGCGAGAGGGGATGATGAGGGCAGCGCGTGAGGGGATGATGAGGGCAGCAAGAGAGGGGATGATGAGGGCAGCACGAGAGGGGATGATGAGGGCAGCAAGAGAGGGGATGATGAGGGCAGCACGAGAGGGGATGATGAGGGCAGCGCGAGAAGGGATGATGAGGGCAGCACGAGTGGGGATGATGAGGGCAGCGCGAGAGGGGATGATGAGGGCAGCACGAGAGGGGATGATGAGGGCAGCACGAGTGGGGATGATGAGGGCAGCGCGAGAGGGGATGATGAGGGCAGCACGAGTGGGGATGATGAGGGCAGCGCGAGAGGGGATGATGAGGGCAGCGCAAGAGGGGATGATGAGGGCAGCGTGAGAGGGGATGATGAGGGCAGCAAGAGAGGGGAGGGTCAGGGCAGCACGAGAGGGGAGGGTTAAGGGAGCACGAGAGGGGAGGGTAAGGGCAGTCTGGGGGGGAAGATCTGGGCAGCCTGAGAGGGGGTGGTCTGTGAGCATGAAGGCAGCATGAGTGGGGATATGGGCAGCAGGAGAGGGCATCGGGGGGGAGGGGGGTACCTGAGCATCAGGGGTGGTATCCTAAGCTGGGTAGTGGGGGCTTTTGCAGACTGTGAGAGTTTAAAGAGGCTGTGCTGGGGGCTGCTCCCCGGCTCATGGTGGATGGGATCAGTGCAGCCGAAATCACTCTCAACCCACTGACAGTCAAGGTAGGAGAAAAAAGAAGGAGCACACAAAATATAGTGGTATCAAAAGATTACCAAATGTATTAATGCATCAGAGCTTAATGTAGTAACGTTTCAGGACACAAAGTCCCTTCCTCAGACCAAACACCTCAAAAGTGACAAACAGTAGAACATCTATATATACCCCCAAAGGTCAAAATAATTACCTTCCCCAGGCAACACCTAAAGTGCAGGGCTGCAGCAAATCTACAACCTGATTGTGCACTCCCCCGACGTCTGACGTCACCGCGCGGCGCCGCGTCATGACGCATGTGACGTCACAACGCGATGACGTCATTCGACCAAGCGATGGTCCACAGGAGGAATGAAAGAAAAGCTGTGTCCTGTAAACTGTCAAAAGATGTCTGCCCACAATGACTGATGGCGTCACGATGCACGTGACATCACGACGTAAATGCGCAATGACGTTCGGTTGCTAGAGCAACAGTCATCAAAAGACAGAAAATACATAAAAACACATAAACAGAGTAATTTTCTTAATGATATTATGGCAGGACTATTCTTGAAGCATGGAGAGGAGCAATTAGTAGTGCCATGGTGCACTACTGTTGCATTCTAATGTTGTGTCCACTTTAAAAAGTTGGTGACAGTCCTTATTGAAAAGAAGTCCATATGTATGAGAAAAAAGCTGGAAATAAAATGAAACTTTGTTAGAGCATTCTGCCAATGTTTGTAAGTTTACTGCATGTATTCTTAAGACATTCTTTGTGACAAGATAGACAACCCACAAGGGATGGATATCCATTTCTATACACATATACATAGGAACAAATTTGTTAGAGTAACCTTGGAATATTATTTTGTAGGTATTAGTATAGGGCAGTGGTAGATAAGTTGAAAGACCCTTAGCAGTCCTGGTCATATTGGGGATCATAACCATAGCCCCGTATTGGCCATCCGCAAAGTGTTGGGTTTACTTAGGAGGCTGACCCGTTATTATAGGAACCAGTGAAGCTCCAATCTTTCATTCATACCCCTAGGGGCAACCGTATCCAGTGTATGGGTCCACTTTGCCTCTTTCTGTGAAATAATTATTTCTCTATCCCCTCCTCTACGGTGGGGTTTCACATGATCAATCACTTGACACCTTAGCTGCGAGATGTTATGTCCTTTTTCTCGAATGTGTCTTGCCACTGATGTGTCTGATAATGGCTTTCTGATGTTACTCTTATGTTGTGTTATACGTTCCTTAAGTGAATTAATAGTTTTCCCTACATATAACATCCCACAGGGGCATTCTAGTAGATATACGATGTAAGAACTAAGGCATGTTTAAAAACCATTGGTTTTAAATTGTCTCCCCGTATGGGGGTGACAGAAGTGCTCCCCCCTTATTATTCCATTGCAATGGATACAGCTTCTGCAAGGGAAGGTGCCGAATTGGGGTATTGTCAAGAAGGTTTGATGTGCGTGTTCAATAAATCGGCTTTGACCACTCTATCCCTGATGTTACGTGGCCTTTTATAGGCAAAAATGGTTGGGTCTTTAAACATATGGCAAATGGTGGGGTCAGCTTGCAAGAGGTGCCAATGTTTTGATATTGCTCTCTTAATTTGCTTTGAAGCTATACTATATGTAGTCACAAATGGCACACCTTCCCTTTTTGACTAAGGGGTTCTGTTTCAATAATTCCCCTCTTGTGAGATGGTCTACCTTAGTCACTGCTTCCTTAATAGTTTTATTACTATAACCTTTGTTTAGAAATTTTGTTTAGATAGAGAAAGAATGATTTTGCAGAAAGAGGCAAAGTGGACCCATGCACTGGATACGGTTGCCCCTAGGGGTATGAATGAATGATTGGAGCTTCACTGGTTCCTATAATAACGGGTCAGCCTCCTAAGTAGACCCAACTCTTTGCGGATGGCCAATACGGGCCCCAATATGACCAGGACTGCTCAGGGTCTTTCAACTTATCTACCACTGCCCTATACTAATACCTGCAAAATAATATTCCAAGGTTACTCTAACAAATGTGTTCCTATGTATATGTGTATAGAAATGGATATTCATCCCTTGTGGGTTGTCTATCTTGTCACAAAGAATGTCTTAAGAATACATGCAGTAAACTTACAAACATTGGCAGAATGCTCTAACAAAGTTTCATTTTATTTCCAGCTTTTTTCTCATACATATGGACTTCTTTTCAAAAAGGACTGTCACCAACTTTTTAAAGTGGACACAACATTAGAGTGCAACAGCTGTGCATAATGACACTACTAATTGTTCCTCTTGATGCTCCAAGAATAGTCCTGCCATATTATCATTAAGAAAATTACTCTGTTTATGTGTTTTTATGTATTTTCTGTCTTTTGTTGTCTGCTGCCCTAGCAACCAGACGTCATTGCGTATTTACGTTGTGACGTCACGTGCGTCGTGACGTCCCGCCACGTGACGCTGTCAGTCATTGTGGGCAGACATCTTTTGATGTTTACAGGACACAGCTTTTCTTACATTCCTCCTGTGGGCCATGGCTGTGCCGAATGACATCATCGCGTTGTGACGTCACGTGCGTCATGACGCGGTGACGTCAGACGTCGGGGGCGTGCACAATCAGGTTGTAGATTTGCTGCAGCCCAGCACTTTAGGTGTTGCCTGGGGAAGGTAATTATTTTGACCTTTGGGGGTATATATAGATGTTCTACTGTTTGTCACTTTTGAGGTGTTTGGTCTGAGGAAGGGACTTTGTGTCCTGAAACGTTACTACATAACGCTCTGATGCATTAATACATTTGGTAATCTTTTGATACCACTATATTTTTTGTGCTCCTTTTTTCTCCAACCTTGCCAGTATTTAGGATCCAGCTTTGGGACGCCAGGATCAACGGAAGGTGAGCACCAAAAGCAAACACCTTGTTAAATTTCTTTAAACAGTGGTGTGCCATTTATAATCCTTTTTGTATAACCCACTGACAGTGGCTGGAGACGGTGGCTTCTCACTCCAAGAACAGCTGAGGAGGAGGCACCGGAGTGAGGCTGAAGAGCTTCCTCTCTGTGCTGCTTTTCATGTCCCTGTGGCTGCCGGTGCAGTAAGAAGCAGGGGGGAAAGGGGGGAGGAGAGAGAGCTTCCTCTCCGTGCTGCTGCTACTTCTGTCCCTGTGGCTGCGGTGCAGTAAGAAGCAGGGTGGGGGGGAGGGGAGAGGAGGAGAGAGAGCTTCCTCTCCATGCTACTTCTCTTGCCCTTGTGGCTGCCGGTGCAGTAAGAAGCAGGGGAGGAGGAGAGAGCTTCCTCTCTGTGCTGCTGCTGCTTCTCCTGTTCCTGTGGCTGCCAGTGCAGTAAAGGGACGGCCCCAGTCACTGCTATCAAGCCCCACCCCCCCCAGTCAGGCCGGTCCCAGTCCCTACCTTGTCGCGCACCTTTCCCCAGCGGTGCGCGACAGGTTTTCAGGCAGACAGGGGAATTTGAAATTAACATCTGTGACGGAGGCGTGGCCATGCCCCCGCCGGCGGTTCAGCCACAAGTGGCGAAATGCGACAGGGTTGCCCACCCTGGGTCTATGATATAGGGGGACTAGCAAATCTACAGTTATTGATTTAAGAAGTTAACTAGGTGCCATTCCATGTGAACATTTACAGCTGATTTGTGATAGCTCAATAACTGAGCAGAACCAGCCAGGCGCCATCTTTTCTACATTTATATACTGTAAACCCCAAGACTGATCATTTACACCATTTATAAGTGGAGTTGGTAAGGATACCTTTCTGTTTATGAGACAAAGGATTGGACATTCCTGTAGTGTTTTTGATTTAAACAAACAGGGCCCAAAATCTACTGTTGGGATTGTTTTTTGGAGCCCCAGATTTGGTATTTGGACTTGTTTTTTGTCATAGTTTATAGACTGCGTGCTCTGATTGTACTTAGTATGTCATACCAAAATATTACACAACATATGAATTTATAGTCACAAATACATTTTGCGAGAGCGTAAGCAACAGCTCTACTCTGGGGGCCATGATGTTCACTTTTAAATGTCACATCTTCTTTAATATACACTAATGCAACATAGAGCGCTCCCAGGTGGTATCGAATTGGTCTAACTGCATCAATACGAGGCTCCCAACGTGTTTCACAAACTCTCTTTAGTGTTAAATTGGGTAAGGATTTTAAAAGAATGATCTACCTGTTGGTGGACCTGGGGAAGAAATTAAACAACGGTTGAATTAAGCCCAAAAATTAAATGCCACCTATATTGGGTTTGGCAGCGTTGTTAACCACCAGGTTCAAATAATGAGAACTACATGGTACATAAAACGCAAGTGGATTCATGTTCAACATGTCTTGGACCTGTGAAGAAAAAAAAACTACTCACCCGGGCCTACTCTTCAAGCAACTGAGGATCATGGACCCACCCTCCCCATGGCTTTCTTTCACTCCCACCATGTCTTTCTTTCACCCCCCCCCCCCATGTCTCTTTCATCCCCCCATGTCTCTCTATCGCCTCCCTCCCCATGTCTCTATCGCCTCCCAACCCATGTCTCTTTTTCACCCCCCTCCCCATGGCTCTCTTTCACCCCCCTCTCTATGTCTCCTGCACCCCCTCCCCGTGTTTCTCTATCACCCCCCCTCCACATGTCTCTCTATCACCTCCCCTCCTCATGTCTCTCTTTCATCCCCGCTCCCTATATTGCTCTTTCACCCCCCATGCCGCTTTCACCCCCATTCCCTCCCCATGTCTCTCACCACACTAACTCCCCATGTCTCTCTTTCACCCCCTTCCTTCCCCAAGTCTCTCTTTAAGCCCCCCATTTTCCATGTCTCTTTCACCCTCCCCTCCCCATGTCTCTTTCAAACCCCCTCCCCATGTCTCTTCACCGCCGCTCCCCATGTCTCTTCACCGCCGCTCCCCATGACTCTTTCACCCGGTCCCCATGTTTCTTTCACCCGCTCCCCATGTCTCTTTCACCCCTCCTCATGTCTCTCTTTCACCCCCCTCCCCATGTCTCTCTTTCACCCCCCCTCGCCATGTTTCTTTCACCCCCTCCCCTCGCCATGTCTCTCCTTCACCCCCACGCCATGTCTCTCATCCCTCCACCTTCCTTCCACATGTCATACACTCACACACACACTCACACTGCAGCCAGTCAGGGGAGGTGCTGCATGAGCTGCGCAGCATAACGCCACCTAATGGCTGGAGGAGAAATTGCAGTGGCAGACCCTGCTTTTCTCTCTGCTCCTGGTAAAATCGGGACATAGCAGAAGATAGTCGGGGCAAGGGACATTAGATTAAAAAAAACCTGGACTGTCCCGGGACATCTAGTCACTCTATGTCAGTGCCACCTTTGTCAGCAGCTATTTCTTCTCTCTCATTGACCTCAGGTGATTCTGTCTGTGTGACGACAGACTCTGTTGATGCTTCCTGTGCCGAAGCCCATCTGTTGTTTGAACACCGTACGAGCAGGAAATGCAGTAGCACCGCAGCATAGCCACCGCTCTGACATTATGTCATATTGTTAAGACATCAGAAGCTGTATTGGCCTCTTCTTCAATACTCTGCATACACAGAGTAGCACGTCTACCGGGCGTCTTGCTGCTGAGTCAGAAGGGCTAATATATTGCTTACAATGTCCTTGCAACTGTAGATACACGTGTAGTCGGATTTAATTTTGGTGAAGCCGCAGCTTAAAAAGCAAAAGTGAGATTTAGTGAAGGTGACCGTCGCAGCTTCTCCCGGCATTGCTGCGGTTAGTTCATGACTTCCGGAATGGGACCACGTACAGCGACGTATAAGTCTGGCTACATCTGTTTGTAGGAATGACAACAAGAGCCTTAAAAAAGATACTCTTTGAACATGTGGGTAACATACAGAATGCTAGTCATGACCAGATCCAATGGGTCTTGAATATTATGGGATGTAAAAGATCAAAATGGGTATTAAAATGGCTAGCGGGGGGAAGCTTGGAAAACTCCTTATTAAGAATAGAATGTTGGAGCTGGATATCTTCTTGCCTCCCTATTCTAATAAAGTCTTACACCAGACATTATAGCATGATAAACTGTTTTATTTGCAGATTGCAAACGCACAATGTTTCGGGGATCTCCCATCGTCAGGTGCAACACAGTTTATCATGCTATAATGTCTGGTGTAAGACTTTCTTAGAATAGGGAGGCAAGAAGATATCCAGCTCCAAGTTTAACTGTGTGTCAGAAGTGGGATCCCAGACACTCTTGCCTGCACCTTACAAATAAAAAGGACACCTACTACAATGATCTTATAGGAGTACGGTAAAATCAAAAACCTTTATCCTGACTGTGAAGAATAGGATGTCAGTTAATTGTATTGATGGACATGGTCACCGCTAATGTAGTGAATAAATATAAAAATTCTTGGTATATCTATAGAGGGTATTACTGTGCATCTGTATTATTTTTTTAGTATAATGCTACTAGTAGTTGTAATTTTATTTTTTTAAACAACTCTGAATTAAAATTTTAATGTATCATAATGTAACAATCATTTTTGTTTCTATAGCAACCATTTACAAAGTCACATCCCCTTCCTCTTCTGAAACAGGCTCTGGCACCCCGCACCCTTTTTTTTTTCGAGCCCTGCCCTCTCCCTAGCTGTGCAAAACTCAATTGTATCCAGTGAATGCCTGGTCACATGATCTTCCCCAGAGAACTTTGCATCTTTGGTCCTCTTCTGCTGCATTGGCAACCATTTAGTGAACCCCCGAGCCGAATCTTCACCGATCGATCGCAACTTAGCTAATTACTTAACAATGTGTGGATTGTATTGATGCACATATTAACGGGATTTTTTTTTTTTTAAACGACAGCTTGTAATGCAGCTTTAAAAGTGGGCAGAGTAAGTTTGGAAACAGAGAGGAGTCACAGACCTCCAAACAATTTAAATCTGCATACACAAAACACCTGTAAACTCAAACCCAGACCCACCTCACCATATATATGTGTCTTAAGGAGTGCTACTGGGTATGTGACATTGTACAGTATAAACAAAAGAAAGAGAAGGCCAATGCAACATGATCCTCCGCCGACTTAAATTTAACATGTCAAAAACAGAACTCCTTATATTTCATGCCAAACCTGGCCCTACTACCTCCTTCCACATTACTGTTGGAAGTACTACTATACATCCAGTAGCCCAAGCACGCTGCCTAGGGGTCACAGACTCCTCTCTCACATTCTCCTCTCACATTCAAAAGGGTAGCTAAACCTGTCATTTTTTCCTCCGCAATATTACAAAGATACGTCATTCCACTGTTGCTTGACTGCTAAAACTCTGACACAGACCCTCATTCTCTACCATCTCCTTTACCGGAACCTTCTGCTGTCCGGCCTTACTGCCTCTCACCTGTCTTCTCTACAATCTATCCTAAATGCTGCTGCCAGAATCACTCTAATCTTTCCTAAATTTGTCTCAGTGTCTCCCCTGCTGAAATCCTTCTCCTGGCTTCCTATCAAATCCCATATCTCACACTCAATTCTCCTCCTCACTTTTAAAGCTTTACATTCTTCTGCCCCTCCTTACAGCTCAGCTCTAATTTCTCGCTATGCACCATCCCGACTCTTGCGATCCGCCCAAGGATGTCTTCTATCTACCCCTTTTGTATCTAAAACCCTCTCCCGCCTTAAGCCTTTCTCACTGACTGCCCCTCACCTCTGGAATGCCCTTCCCCTCAATACCCGACTAGCAGCATCTCTATCCACCTTCAAGACCCACATTATAACACATCTGCTTAAAGAAGCATGTGAGTAGCTCCGTGGCTGATACTATAGACCGCATACATAAAGCTTGGCCCCTTACAGACGGACTTACCAAAACGCCCTCCTACTGTCTCTGTATGTTCTACCTACCATTTAAAACCAGAGACAGAACATGAAACACAGACAGAGCTCAGTGCACATCCAGTGAAACCTATACACGGTACAGTGCCTAAATATATATGTATAGATATCCATTAAATAAAATGGTCTTTTAGTTTAACATTTTGGCCAAAGTGTTGTAAGCCACTGATCCACTACACAGCAGACCACATCTCAAGGGTCCCTAACACTAATATAAATTCTTAATAACCTGTGCATTACCAGGAAGAATGATTTATAATAAATCTGTCAAAATTAGTTGCATAGTTGTAAGTCTGATTGAAGCTTTTATTAACCTGTACATTACCAGGAAAAGCACTCTGTATTGGATTTGTCACAATCACACTGCAAGCAAGCAAGTTCCCCTGAGAGTGGGAGATGCAATGGAGTGAGCTTTTAACCATTTAAATGTGGGAGGGGGTGAGCTTCAACAAGATAGGAAGAGTCACCTTCCAATCAGCTAAGACCAGCTGAACAAGATTTGCAAAACATACAGGAGACCTGCAATAATTAATAAATTAATAAAAGCTTCAGAACTATGCAACTAATTTTGACAGATTTATTATAAATCATTCTTCCTGGTAATGCACAGGTTATTAAGAATTTATATTAGTGTTAGGGACCCTTGAGATGTGGTCTGCCGTGTAGTTGCTCAGGGGCTTACAACACTTTTGGCCAAAATGTTAAACTAACAGACCATTTTATTTAATGGATATCTATACATATATATTTAGGCACTGTACCGTGTATATGTTTCACTGGATGTGCACTGAGCTCTGTCTGTGTTTCATGTTCTGTCCCTGGTTTTAAATATATATCGCCATGCTCAGTAGCACTCCTCTGTGACACCTATATGCTTATATATATGTTGTGGTTATTTTGGGGGTTCAATATGAGCTTGCAGGTGTCCTGCATGTTCTACCTACCAATTAGATTGTAAGCTCTTGGGAGCAGGGACTCCTTTTCCTAAATGTTGCTTTTATGTCTGAAGCACTTATTCCCATGATCTGTTATTTGTATTATTTATATGATTGGCACGTGTATTACTGCGGTGAAGCGCTATCTACATAAATGGCGCTAAATAAATAAAGACATACAGTACATACATACATACAACATGACAAAGCATATAGTTAAATATTTATCTGTTTCTCTCTCATAAGTGGTGTCTGACTTACCTCTCTCTCTCTCTCTCTCTCTCTCTCTCTCTCTTTGTCTCTCTCTCTGTCTCTCTCTCTCTCTCTCTCTCTCTCTCTCTCTCTCTCTCTCTCTCTCTGACTCATTCATTTGTTCATTTGTAAATAATTTCTTTAGTTAATTAAGAGTTCAATTAAAAATAGATACATTTTATTGAAGAGTTTTAAATATATTCTTAGTAAAATATGTTACAAACTGACTTATAAATATAAATTTTATTTACAGATATTCGCAGAGCTTGGCATCAGTAACAGATTAGTAAGGGTTTTTTTTGGGGGGGGGGGGCTTAAGTAGCTCATGGGGGAATGAAGTTTGTATGGTGGGTATCCGTAACGTTTAGAGATGTCATGATCCTTCTGCCTCTGAACAAAGCTCTGTAGCCTCCCCTTGGAGGTATGTTGACAGGCTTCCTCCCTCTCCAGTTGTGCTTTCCTTTTCATAGCCTGTCTCTCCACTCTCTGTTGTGGTGGAATAGGTATGGAGACCACAAGCTCTTGGAGAGGCTGTTGACAGAAGGCTGGAGTGGAGTTGTCCACTCTACTGTGTACATTGATAGGAAGCTGCAGGTTAGAAAGCTGGTGCTGCAGGTTGAAAGGAGCTTGAATGGGGATAGTGGTTTGGCTGACCTTTTCAATGCATGTCACTGCAGCTTTCTGTTCTATGGATATCACTGGGAAGTGTTTGGGATTCTCTATAACTGAAGCTTCGGTTTCCCCACGTTGTTTGATTTCACTGGTTTTAATGTCAGGTCTTGTGTACTCACTTATTTTAAATGTACATAGCCTAGGCCTGGCATTAATACCGACGCTTTCAATTCCAGAAATACTGTCCTGTTTTTTGGCAATGCACCTATTAATCACATCAGTAAGAGACCCCTGAACACGAGAAGCAGAAGTCTGGCTTTGGCTTCCTTGCATTGGTCCAAGCTTTTTTCCAAATGTAATGGATCCTGCGGGTGCCCCTGGACCTGTGGGACCTGCTTTTTTACCCAATGGGTGATATACTTGAACAGAGTTAATCATTTGGAGGCTGAGGTTGCTGCGATGGGCTTTCAACTTTCCTTGTTCAGAAGGTTCCAATGCCTTCTTCCCCTTCCCAAGGACTTCTGAAGTCACCCCAGGCTGATTAGCACTTTTTCTTTTGAGAGCTTTGGGGCTATTATCAGTACCACAAGCCAGCGCTTGCTCAAAACTGAAAACGCTGGTCTGGCTCTTTGTTTTCTTCATTAGCTGCTTGCTATTGCTGTTCTGTTTACGTTTGATCCCCATCTCCTGCGTTTTCTTCAGTTTAGGATTAATGGGAGTAACAGCAGGTGTCTTTGCATCCATTGAACCTTCACAGCTTTGCAGCATCTTTTCAGATACCTTATTGGAAATGTGGGCACCTGAGAGACAAACACGTTTCATCTTTTTTAACAGAACAGCCTGGTCATCAGATTGTGGGCCATGGGGTGACTTCCCTTGTATAGGAGCAGAAGAATGATTTACTGGCTTTGACATTGGTTTAACCTTCTTTTGCAGTGCAGTTTGAGGGACTTGATCCTTTGCAGCTGAAGAAAGGATCTTTTTCTTTTTTGTTTCCACTGTGGAGCACTTTGGTACCCCCTCAGACTTTGACGGACACTCGGTCTTCACTGATCTCAGCACGTTATTACCCAAGAAATGGGAAGAGCTGGTTGCCTTCCCAACTGGATGTAAAGACGACACCTTTATACCACGATTTGAAGGGGCTGTTGTATGTTTCATAGCTTTTACAGCTCCTGACATAATATCTGTAGACTGCTGAGTGATTGGAATGTCACCCCTCACCACTTCTTGAAGATACTGGGGACCTCCAGACTGCTCTTTGTTAAGAATGGTCACAAATCTAGATGCTGGTTGCAAATATTTGGTGCTAGTCAGTTGTTGGTGAGATGTGGGGACTTCAGTCCTTACCAGTGGAACCTTCTCCATATCTTTTAACGCACCCCTTTTCCACACTGGCACACATAACTCTTTGTTGCTTTGCACATCAATATGTAACTTTGAGAGGTGGCTCAGCTTCCGAGCTGGTTGAGTTGGATACATTAGAGGTGGTTCACTTTTTTTGTTAGCAGCAAGCTGAACTGCTCCTTGTGTAATTAAACTGGCCTGGGAAATATGTTGGACTCCAAGCGAGGTCTGACACACTGTAACAAAATCAAAAAGGAGAAATAATCAATTATCATAAATACCAACACATTGTACATAATAACACAAAGAAAGAAAAGCAAACACATGCTTAATCCCTTTAGTATTGGCGAGGACTACATACTGTAGAATTCTATATCTTTGTAACACTACAGTGGCGAGTGACCGTAATTAAAGATCTTTATAACAGGAAATGGTATCGGTCAAGGAGAAGATTTTGAACAATGATTAGTAAAGATTCTCCATGCCTCACCTTGTAAGGTCTGCAACACAATGCAGTGGGGAAAGGGAATTAAGCTAATTACACATGGAAATCAGTGCAAAGGACTACTGTACACAATGCAAAATGATGAGAGATATCCATGTTTTATCACAATAATGATGGTGGAGTGATGAAGATGAAGAGAAGTAGGTTTTATTGGTGGGGATATCATTAGTGAAAAAGAAGGCAGATTATGATAACAGGCCAACAAGAGGTTCACAAGTCCCTGTGTGTCCTTTGTCAATGGGAAAAGCAATACACTACAGTAGCTACTCAGTTTTGCATGTTATCAATTTATGTAACAAAGCGGCATTCAACTTAAGGAACATCCACAAACGTTTAGCTGCAATAGCAACAACTGGGGAAAATGCTATGATTTGGGCATCTAGGTCTCTCCTTTTTTGCCCCTTGTGTTCCCCCAACTGAACCTGGTTTGCCTTACCCACCTGACACTCCTCCTACTTTTACGTTTTCGGCTATCCTGGTTGCTTGGGGATCAGGGGCTGCCGAATAATAAGCCAGTGGATAGGATGGTCTTGGGCTTTTCTCCTTTAGGACCAAGAGCACTTCCCCCTGGTACACTGGGTGTTGTGAAGCAGAGCTCCCCCTGGTGGAGGTTATTGGCAGCCCAGTGGGTGTCTGTAAGAAGGAGCCAATCTGTGTTGAAGGCACTTGCATGGGCTGAGGTCGGTTGTAAATATAATGAGCTGTGTTGCCACCAGTTGGAGCATATTGGCCAGGAACTGGATGGTATGTCCTACCCTGAGCGTGCATTCCTCTAAGGGGTATGAATGGTGGCTGCTGAAGTCGTGCATACTGGGTGGCCATTATGCAAGGCCCTATTGTAGCACTGCTTTCCACCTGTGTGTTGGGACGGAAAGTAACAGGCTGCGTTGTGGCTTCTCCCCTAACCTGTCCTGCAAATCCTGTGTATCCTCCTGTAGCAGTGTGGTAGAATCCTCCGTTCATGTCCCATACATGAGGGTAAGCGCGTGTTGCCTGTGGGATCTGCTGTAGATACATTGGTGTTCCTGTAGACCCTTGTTGCAAAATCATGCCTTGGGCCCCATGTCTGTAGACTTCTGTATTCCTCCCTACTGGGTGGGACCTGTTGCTCCATGAAGGGTAAGCAGTGGTGACTGCAGGAGCACTGCAGGCCGGTGGAGGGTTCACAGCAGAGGAATTTAAAAACTGATCTGTAAGGAAGAAAGGTGAAAGTGAAGGGCCTGAAAAGCACAATCAATTCACATTTCTTTAACACAAGGGGACTCGACTCCAGTCTTCAAGCCCCCCCCCCCCCCCAACAGGTTAACTTTTCAGGATATTCCAGTTTTAGCACAGGTGGCACAATCACTCAATTAGCCTCTGATTGAGTCAGCTGTGCTGAAGCTGGGACTGATTGAGCCGCCTGCGCTGAAGCTGGGATATCCTGAAAGCCTGACTTTGGGGGGTTAGGACTGCTTTAACAGACCTGCTAAAAGATATTCTTGATATCAAATACATATGAAATACATAGAGATGCTCACTTGGCTTGGTATTTTTATTTTGCCTTTAAAATATTTGGGGTTTTGGTTCTGAGTTTGAATAAAGTTTTTGGGGGTCTTTGTTTTGTTATGAATAGCAAGCACTAACAGGGAACATGGCTTGCTGGGAAAACACATTTATTTGATTATCAATGTTACAGACCACTACTCTGATCAGAAGCTTCAATATTTAAATACATTTTTAAGCAAGCTCCATGATTGCCTTCCATTCATAGCATTGCTATGTATTGAAACACCAGAGCACCCATACATTTTAGCTCAATATATGGGGTTTAAAAAAAAAATATATATATATATATAGATATATATATATATATCTATGTATATACATTAATGATGTGCTGGGATGTAACACAGACAGAAAACTACTTCTAGGTAGTTTTCGACACAAAGTGGCAACTGCCATATAAAACTTGTGCAGTCCATCACCTGCTTTCATGTCCACCTCTGAACACAATGACAAATATAGATGTACCATAGCTTTCGGAACTGGATCTTTAAAAATAAAAAAATAAAAATTGCCTGTGCCTACTGTGGTATTTTGTGGTAATATTATGGTGTGGTATTCTGAGACATGTCTGGTATTTTGAGGTATCCGGAGGAGCACTCCGGTCAGATATATCTGTAAATCAAGGAGCAGATTCTGCTCTCGTTTTGTGGCTTTGTCTTTTTTGGGACCTTTGTATTACTGTAGAGTAGTGGTTTCCAACCTTTTTTTGGTTAAGGAACCCTATGTGAAATTCTGAGGGATCCCAACCGTCTCTAACAGCGAGTCTAAGATGAGATTCATTGTAAGATACCCCAACCCTATCTAATAGCGCGTCTGAGATCAGATGAAGTGTGAGGAACCCCTACCCTTTCTAATAGCACTTCTGAGATAAGATGCTTTGTAAGGAACCCTAACCCTCTCTAATAGCGTGTCTGAGATAAGATGCATTGTAAGGAACCCCAACCCTCTCTAATAGCGCGTCTGAGATAAGATGCATTGTACTGTAAATTATTCTGTATTAAGTACAATTTTAAAATGATCTGAAAATTACAGCGAACCTTTTAGGGATGCCCGGGGATCCCAAGGGTTCCTATGAGCCCTGGTTGAAAAACACTGCTGTAGACAATAATTTAAGGATATGGATGAAAGTAGTCGACCATTACACCCCAGGATGTACAGTAGAATTGGTACAGTACAATAGTTATTGACCTAAACTTAGGGCAAGGAAAAAGCATGCCTTATACATAACTAATTCTACTGTATACACTAAGGTTCCTGTGTCTTTTTTTACTATCCCATAGATCCCATAGACGTTTGCCGCTTTGACATTTATGTATACAGTACATGTGTTCTTTTCTATACATTACTGTTCAAATCATTTAAGATTTTGAATTACAAGCCAGATATAAAAGTAAATACAATAAAACAAATGTGTGTGTATGTATCTATAATAAATCAGTTTTGACATTTATAAAAAAAAATATTATCCAATAAATGCCAGGTACCTACCCCCCTGGGTGTTGTCTACCTCCCCCTCCCCCCCACCCCCCATCCGTCTTCTTTCTCCCATCCATTGATAGGAGTCATGTTATCTGATCTGTACCACATAAAACATTGTGAAAGTAAACAGTTCAAAAATATAGATATTATCCATTTCTTTTTGGGTATGTAAAGGTCACGTTGCTTCCTACCTGCCATGATACAGAGTTAAGGTGGAGATAATTAGTCTCTCTGTACAGCACCACACTTTTCCTATCTCTGGAGATGTCCACAAAACTAACGGTTTCCTTCGGGAACTAATTCAAGTCAAGCACAAACAAGTTTACATTTGTGTATTTATCTCAGTCTCTAAGGAGATTCCATGATGTCATTACAGAACACGGCTGCTGCATCTCCTAGGAGGCTCAATGATGCTGTCTCGTGATGTCATAATAGAGAAATCAGTTACTTTGATATTTAATTTCATGGGGTTGAGAAGTGGTTAACTAGAGTAGCAGTCACAAAAATCACAGCTGCTGTGATACATTGTATTGCATACATTGGGTGACACAAGTACACATATGGATAGTAACTAGAAAAAAGAGTGGTGTGATTAGCGCTAAAAAATGTGTGCAAATACAATTCAAATATTGACAAAAATGTGATAAAGCTTACAATAGACAAGGCTGCCAGGAAAAACTAACCCAAACACAGTTAGTGGTGAACAAAAAGAAAAACAATACAGACCGGCGCCTTAGAGTCCAAATGGGAGATATAAAAGTTCAATGGATGATTAGAAATGTCCAATGGATGTTGATCTGGTCCAGTGGACAGCAGGTACCTCAACAGCAGGATAATTAGGACATGCAGGGGAGACAAGAGGATAAGATCATAGTGCAATACTGTGAGATTATTACAAAGAACACATAGACATAGACAGACATATACATATAACACTAAACAGTAGGCTGACTAATATAAGGAGAAATATTTAATGAACAATAAAAAAGCAGGTACTGGTGACAAGCAGGTCTATTATCCGGTGTTTTAAAACCGGAATCCTACTTACAGCAGGTCCCTAGAACACAAGCAGGTAGGATGGTGTAGGTGTCCGACGGGCAGTGCTGGTGGACACGCGCCACGTGTAGGTGCCTGTGGGAGCTTCCCTCAGCTCCTGCCGATGATGGCGATGCTTCCCTTCACTCCACGTGATTCTCCTTCGCTGGCGTCCGGAAGTGCGTCACAGCGGGCGGGACTACACACCGGGTACTTCTGCCGATTGTAGCACTTGTATACTGCGGCTCCAGGGGCTGCTGAAAAGGTCTGCTCCTCTGCCAGTAATGCTGCTATATGATTCTCAATGGCCCAACGCGTTTCGTTGTACCCCTGAAGAAGTGCGCATGCGCACGAAACGCGTTGGGCCATTGAGAATCATATAGCAGCATTACTGGCAGAGGAGCAGACCTTTTCAGCAGCCCCTGGAGCCGCAGTATACAAGTGCTACAATCGGCAGAAGTACCCGGTGTGTAGTCCCGCCCGCTGTGACGCACTTCCGGACGCCAGCGAAGGAGAATCACGTGGAGTGAAGGGAAGCATCGCCATCATCGGCAGGAGCTGAGGGAAGCTCCCACAGGCACCTACACGTGGCGCGTGTCCATCAGCACTGCCCGTCGGACACCTACACCATCCTACCTGCTTGTGTTCTAGGGACCTGCTGTAAGTAGGATTCCGGTTTTAAAACACCGGATCCTAGACCTGCTTGTCACCAGTACCTGCTTTTTTATTGTTCATTAAATATTTCTCCTTATATTAGTCAGCCTACTGTTTAGTGTTATATGTATATGTCTGTCTATGTCTATGTGTTCTTTGTAATAATCTCACACTATTGCACTATGATCTTATCCTCTTGTCTCCCATGCATGTCCTAATTATCCTGCTGTTGAGGTACCTGCTGTCCACTGGACCAGATCAACATCCATTGGACATTTCTAATCATCCATTGAACTTTTATATCTCCCATTTGGACTCTAAGGCGCCGGTCTGTATTGTTTTTCTTCTCACACATATGGATAGTGCCACTGACAGCAGTGGGATCAACATATCACTGGGTTCAAATGCATTGACTTCATGGCAAGAAAGTATCATCCCCTTATGTATGTCACATGTAAAACGCTGAGAATTTACTATATATGTCAAACAGAATAAATAGCACCACCTGCACGGATACAATCAGTCATTTGTCAGATTCTACTAAGGCCAGGCGCAGTATTTCTCCTTTTTAAACACATTTGAAGCTCTCTCTTTGGGGTCTATGTATCAAGGCAATTTTGGAGCAAAACCCTGCACTTACTGTATGTACTGTATCTAAGCATTTTGATCCAAATTGTGCCCCATCTTCCTCAGCTTGTACATTGGGGAGAGTCAGTAAGAGGAGCTGGGGAGAAGTTACATGGTGCACAGATTATAATGCACCGCATTCTGCGTCCCTGTCCCAGCATGCACCTTGGGGAGAGTCAGTAGGAGGAGTTGGGGAGGAGTTACATGGTCCATGTAACTCCTCCCCAACTCCTCCTACTGACTCTCCCCAAGGTGCAAGCTGGGACAGACGGAGAATGTGATACATCTCCTTATAATCTGTGCAAATATACCCGATCATAGATCAATCTACTCTATTCTTTGAATTTGAACATGTTCATATCGGACCAAACATTTTCGACATTTAAATATTTTTTTATAAAAAAATAATATATAAATGTCCAAAATGTTTGGTCCGATATGAATATGTTCAAATTCAAAGAATAGAGTAGATTGATCTATGATCGGGTATATTTGCACAGATTAAAGGGAGATGTATCACATTCTGCGTCTGTCCCAGCTTGCACCTTTGGGAGAGTCAGTAGGAGGAGTTGGGGGGAGTTACATGGTGCACAGATTCTTTTGAGATGTATCACAAGCTTCATTTCTCTGATAGTTTTTTTTTTTAACCTTTTATTTGCCCAAAAACTATCCTCCATATCTGAAGTGCCATAAGTCTAACATACCGCGTCAGAAGTAAGAATCTGTTCTTACAGTATATATGCTGCGGCTCTGCTCCAAAAAATAGAGCCATGCGTCTAAACACAATTACTCGATGTTGCTGCTTTATGTCCTAATTCCAGCACTGGGGAAGTGTTCAACTCCATTCAAGGACAGTCTAAACTAAACTACTACTTTGGTACAGCACTGCACTTTGCTTTAATGCTTCAGACATACGCATTATGGGTATTGAATGGGTCCCCCTGCTTATTTTTGGGGGGATAGAGATGAGTCTTTTACAATGAGAGTGCTACTGGATCTATATTCTATATACAGTGGCACTTCGCGGCCTTAATTACAATTTATTTTTGGGATGTTTTTTTGTAAGTACACTAAAGCCTCCTCTTGGATAGACACAGGGGGATAGTCTAGTAGCTGGGAGTTGTGCAAAAGCGTGCAGAAAGAGCCTTATCCGGTTGGATTTCTAGATTTTGCTCTTCTGTAAGTCCTTCTCGCATGTTCAAACCAAGTGGGTCGAGAGAGACCCACATCGCAACAAAACCCATATGAATTTAATGAAGTATATATTTTTTGTTATATCCCCATTCTCTCTACCACCCCTCCCCCATTCTCTCCCACCCCCAACCCCATTCCCTCTCCCACCCCTCCTCATTCTCTCTCTCTCCTCTCCCCCTCCTTATCCACTCTCCTCCCCTCCTTATCCTCTCTCCTACAACATCATCTCTCCCCATCCTGTCTCCCCCCTCATCCACCCCCTTCGCATCCCCTCACTGCCCCCCCCCTCCTCATCCTCTCTCCCCCCTCCCCATCCTCTCTCCTCCCTCTTCATCCTCTCTCTTCCTTTTCATCCTCTCACTCCCCCCCTGTTTATCCTCCCTCCACTCTCCTCATCCTCTCCCCTTCCTCATCCTCTCCCACTCCTCATCATCTCCCGCCACCTCTCCCCCTCCTCATCCTCTCCGCTTCCTCTACAGCCTCTCAACCCCTTCTCTGCCTCTGCTCATCCCCACCATCTCCTCATCATCTTTCCATGCCTCCTAATCATCTCACTCCCCCCTCCTCATCCTCTCACTACACTGCTCATCATGCTCTCACTCCCACAACTCCTCATCCTCTCACGACCCCCATCCTCATCCTCTCACTACACCCTCCCTCATCCTCTCACTATACCCCTCCTCATCCTTTCACTGCCCCCTCCTCATCCTCTCAGTCGCCCCCTCCTTATCCTCTCACTTCCCCCTCCGCATCCTCTCACTCCCCCCTCCTCATCCCCTCAATCCCTCCTCATCCTCTCACTCCCCTCCTCATCCTCTTACTCCTCATCCTCTCACTCCCCCCTCCATCTCCTCTCACTCCCCCATCCTTATCCTCCTCTCACTCACTCCCTCCTCATTCTCTCACCCACCCATCCTCATCCTCTCTCACTGTCCTCATCCTCACACCCCCTTCCTCATCTTCTCACCCTCTTATCTTCTCACCCTCTCACCCCCTCCTCATCCTCTCACTCCCGCTCCTCATCCTCTCACCCCCTCCTCATCCTCTCACTCCCTCCTCATCCTCACACCCCCTTCCTCATCTACTCACCCTCTTATCTTCTCACCCTCTCACCCCCTCCTCATCCTTTCACTCCCCCTCCTCATCCTCTCACCCCCTCTTCATCCTCTCACTCCCTCCTCATCCTGTCACTCCCCCTCATCCTTTCACTCCCCCCTCCTCATCTTCTCACCCCCTCATCCTCTTACTCCCCCTTCTCATCCTCTCACTCCCCCTCCTCATCCTCTCACTCCCCCCTCCTCATCCTCGCACTCCCTTCTCCTCATTCTTTCACTCCCCATCCTCATCATCTCACTCCCCCATCTCATCCTCTCACTCCCCCCTCCTCATCCTCACACCCCCCCTCCTCATCCTGTCACTTCTCCCTCCTCATCCTCACTCCTCCCTCCTCATCCTGTCACTCCTACCTCCTCATAATCTCACTCCACCCTCCTCATCCTCTCACTCCCCCTCCTCATCCTCTCACCCCCCTCCTCATCCTCTCACTCCCCCCCCCCCCCTCATTCTCTAACTCTCTGTCAGGAATCGGCGTTCTCCTCGCTTCCCAAACAATGCATTCCCTCTCCGCAGGGAGACCCTTGACACACAAAACAATCCTGCCTTACCGGCCTCCACGGCTCCTCGCCCCTGCCGCCGTTGCGGGATCACTCCCCTCGGTGATTCCTCTGCTCAGCGCCGGGAGCGCCCATGCCCTCCTGCACGCACACCTATACGCACGCCAGCCCCAGACGTTATGTGCATGCATTCCCAGCTTACAGAGCACACGCCTAACAGAGCACCTTTAACCACTGCTCCTGCAGTGAGGCGTCGCCCCCAAGCATCACACAGTTCCATGCAAATCAATGACTACACTCAGCTGGGCTGTAACACCTCCCTCCTATCAGGGAGGACTCCTTGCAGTCCTCCAGACCTGCCCCCTTTTCCCATTGGCCTGCCCAGATTTATTATGCCTGTGCTTCCCATCACTCGTCACTCGACATAGTTCTGTATGGAAGCATTTGACTATTCTCTCAGTGACTCCTCAGGTATTGACGCGGATTGGACGACTACCCCCTCTGGCTCTCGACTTTGGCTCTACTTGGACTTCGTGACTTCTGGCATCCCTGATCTTGGCAACGGCAATAACTACTCCTCCTCTACTACCGGTACCGGCAAGTATTGTCTTCCTTACTATACCTGGCCTGGCAACAATAACACCACACTCCGGACACGCTTCCTTTGCTGCGGGTGCGTGTATCCCTACGTACCACCTCAGCACAGGGGACGGGTCTGGTCTGCGGGCAGCACCGGCGTAACATTATGTTGAGCCCACAAGACACAGACCAGACTGAACTACAGCAGTTTCTCTCTAATCTGCTTCAGCAAAACCAGGCCATGGCGGAACAAATTGTGGCACTTACACGCCAGGTCGCAGTACTCTCAGACAGGGTACCGACCGCGACCCCGCCAGATGTAAGCCCCCACTCCGCAAGCGCAGTTATCAGCTCAGATGTAAGGATTCCTCCCCCCAAGCCTTATGCAGGTGAACCGCAAGATTGTAGGGGTTTCCTAAACCAGTGTGAGGTGCAGTTTGAAATGGCCCCCCATCTCTACCATACTGATCGCAAGAAGGTAGCCTACATTTATAACCTCCTCACTGGCAGCGCCCTGGCTTGGGCTTCCCCAGTTTGGGAGCGACGTTCTGACCTTACCCAAGATTACCCAGCATTTAAAGCCGAGTTTCAACGGGTATTCGATTCCCCCGCTCGTCGGGAGATGGCATCTGTTTCTCTCCTCCAGATCACTCAGGAACGGCGGATGGTGACACAGTATGCTGTGGAATTCCGGACTCTAGCAGCCGAGACTAACTGGGGACAAGAGGCTCTCGTCTCCGTATTCTGGCAAGGCCTGGCAGATCCCATCAAGGACGAACTCTCTCGCCAATCCAGGCCGGATCAACTGGAGGTCCTGATTGATTTGGCCATCCGAGTGGATCAACGCATCCAGGTACGCCGCTCAGAGCGTCAGCGCACTCGCTTCCATAACTTTCAAGTTCCATTCTCCAGTACTCTCAGCAGCACTCCTGCTCCCTCAAGTGCTACCACACCTCTTCGTCCAGCACTGGAGTTGCCAGAGCCAATGCAATTGGGGGTACAACGCATCCGCACACCGATACGGCAGTTCCGCCACGCCGGGGGATTGTGTTTCTACTGCGGCTCCATGGAACATCTGGTTCGGGAGTGTCCACTGCGTCCGGGAAACGGGAACACCCAGTGAGTACAGAGGGGCTCTCTCTGGGTGTAATGTCTCCACGTCCCCTTTCTAAAGGTGAACTCCCTAAGAAACTTACATTTCCAGTCTCCCTTTCAGGCGATAAGTTCAAGACTTCTACCGCCGCTTTCATCGACTCAGGAGCTGGAGGAAACTTCGTAGATCTTGAATTCGCCAGGTTAAACCGCATACCACTCGTGAGAAAGAAGGATCCCATCGCATTCGTCGGTATCAATGGACGTCCTCTTACCCTGGCCCACATCTCCTTAGAGACAGCTCCCTTGCTTCTGTCCTCACATCTGCACAAGGAGATCTTAGTTCTCGATGCCATTCACGCTCCTGGGATACCCATCACCCTTGGCCTTCCTTGGCTACAGCTTAACAATCCTCTCATTGACTGGACTTCCTCTGCTCCCATTTCTTGGAGGCCGAGGTCAGGCGAGACTCATCAACTGCTGGCCAATACCTCTGTTCCCGAAGTTATTCTACCTTCCGTTTACCATCAATTCCGGGACGTTTTCAATAAGGTACAGTCAGACCTCTTGCCGCCACACAGGACTTATGATTGTCCGATCGATCTAGTTCCAGGTTACTCCCTACCCAAGTCCAAGACCTACCCCTTGTCGTTACCAGAATCTCACGCTATGGATGAATATGTCCAGGAGAATCTCAAGAAAGGCTTTATTCGTCACTCCAATTCCCCAGCAGGGGCTGGGTTTTTCTTCGTCAAGAAAAAGGACGGGTCGTTGAGGCCTTGCATCGACTACAGGGGTTTAAACCACATCACTATTAAAAATCGTTACCCCCTTCCCCTTCTTACCGAACTGTTCGATAAATTACAGGGGGCCAAGATTTTTTCCAAGTTGGATCTACGTGGTGCCTATAACCTGGTGCGCATCAGGAAGGGGGATGAATGGAAGACGGCCTTCAACACGCGTAGTGGACACTACGAATATCTGGTAATGCCTTTCGGCTTATGTAATGCTCCCGCTGTCTTCCAGGATTTCATCAACGACGTCTTTCGTAAGGTACTCAATATTTTTGTTATTGTATACTTGGATGATATCCTGATTTTTTCCAAAGATCTCCAGGACCATATACGCCACACCTCCTACGTCCTTTCCCGTCTCCGTGAACACCATTTGTATGCCAAACTGGAGAAGTGCACTTTTCATCAGACCTCTACTCCGTTCCTGGGGTATATCATTTCCGATGAGGGGTTTATGATGGACTCCGGTAAACTTCAAGCAGTCACTGAATGGCCAAGACCCAACTCTCTCAAGGCCATACAACGTTTTTTAGGGTTCGCTAATTACTATCGTAAGTTTATACGGAGTTTTTCCACCATTGTGGCACCCCTCACTGCGCTCACCAAAAAAGGAGCTGATCCTTCTGCTTGGTCATCCTAGGCCATCTCCGCCTTCGAGACACTCAAGGAAGCCTTTATATCCGCACCTATTCTCCGTCATCCCAACATCGAACTTCTCTTCATCCTGGAGGTCGACGCTTCTTATTGCGGCGCTGGTGCCGTTCTCTCCCAGAGACCCATGCCCCAAGATAAGTTACATCCCTGTGCATATTTTTCCAAGAAATTCTCGTCTGCCGAGAGGAACTATGACGTGGGTAACAGGGAACTTCTGGTCGTGAAGATGGCTCTTCAAGAGTGGAGACACCTGCTGGAGGGGTCAAAAGAGCCGTTTACTATTCTCACGGACCACAAGAACCTTCTTTACATAGAGAACGCTTGACGCCTTGGTCCGCGACAGGCTCGTTGGGCTCTTTTTTTTCTCGATTCGATTTTCACCTGTCCTATATCCCCTGGACCAAGAACGTAAAGGCAGACGCACTCTCCCGTATACATTCTTCTGAAGAGAGGCCAGAGGAATCGTTGGAGACTATCCTTCCACATGAGAGGATTCTCGCCACGTCTTCTTTCAAGAATCTTGACAAGATTTTGCACTCCCAGAGACGCATTCCCAAGGACTTGGTCATTCCCGACAACAAACTCTTTGTACCATCCAAATTTGTTCCAGAGGTCCTGCCTTGGAGTCACTCCTCTAAATCTGCAGGTCATCCAGGTTTTAAGAAGACTACTGATCTCATTCGTCGGAATTTCTGGTGGCCAAGGATGTCTCAAGATATTCTGGAGTTTACCCGCGCATGCCCCACGTGCGCTCAAAGCAAGACTCTCCGTCAAAAGACTCAGGGTTTTCTGTTACCTCTTCCAGTTCCCGACCGCCCCTGGTCCCACATTTCTATGGACTTCTCCGTGGAGTTGCCCAGGTCCAGAGGAATGAACACTATCTTGGTGGTCGTGGACAGGTTCTCGAAGATGTCCCATTTCATTCCACTTAAAGGATTACCCACCTCCCCCGCCCTTGCTGATATCTTTACGGAGCAGATTTTCCGGATTCATGGGATCCCTTCGTCCATTGTTTCTGACAGAGGTTCTCAGTTCGTATCCAAATTTTGGAGAGCTTTCATGAAGAGATTGCGCATCTCTTCTTCCTTCTCTTCCGCCTATCATCCTCAGTCCAATGGACAAACGGAGAGAATCAATCAATCCCTGGAGAAGTACCTGAGATGTTTTATATCCGATTTCCAGGATGATTGGGCTCAACTCCTCTCTTGGGCAGAGTATGCCGTCAATTCTGCAAAAAACGAGTCCACCTGGGAGTCACCCTTCTTTATAAATTATGGGTTCCACCCTCCCTGTCTTCCCATCCCCAACATTCCTTCTGGAGTACCAGCCGTAGATGAACGCATTTCTTCCCTCCAAACTGCATGATCAAGGATTCAGTCTACCCTTCTCAACTCCTCCCGCACATCGAAATTACAGGCCGATCGTCGTCGTTCGGCGCCCAGTTACAAACCAGGGGATTTGGTATGGCTCTCCTCTAGGAATATCCACCTCAAGGTACCATCTCCTAAACTGTTACCTAAGTTCCTGGGACCCTTCCCTATTTGTGAACAAATCAATCCTGTGGCATTCCGGCTCCAACTACCACCCAGTATGAAGATTCCCAATGTCTTTCATGTGTCCCTCTTAAAACCATTTATCTCCAGTCACTTCTTCCCGGATCAGACTCGTAAACCAGATCCCATTACTGTACAAAATAACGAGGAATACGAAGTTCACTCTCTTTTGGATTCTCGCCTATCCAGGGGTCAGCTCCAGTTCTTGGTGCAGTGGAAGGGCTTTGGCCCTGAAGAGAGAACCTTCAAAGGACATTCATTCCCCGGCCCTTCTTAAATCCTTCAGGAAAAAGTTTCCAGAGAAACCGTTCTTGGACCGTCCTGAGGCCGTTCCTGAAGAGGGGGGTACTGTCAGGAATCGGCGTTCTCCTCGCTTCCCACACAATGCACTCCCTCTCCGCAGGGAGCCCCTGGACACACAAAACAATCCCGCCTTACCGGCCTCCACGGCTCCTCGCCCCTGCCGCCGTCGCGGGATCACTCCCCTCGGTGATTCCTCTGCTCAGCGCCGGGAGCGCCCACGTCCTCCTGCACGCACACCTACACGCACGCCAGCCCCAGACGTTATGTGCGTGCATTCCCAGCTTACAGAGCACACGCCTAACAGAGCACTTTTAACCACTGCTCCTGCAGTGAGGCATCGCCCCCAAGCATCACACAGTTCCATGCAAATCAATGACTACACTCAGCTGGGCTGTAACACCTCCCTCCTATCAGGGAGGACTCCTTGCAGTCCTCCAGGCCTGCCCCCTTTTCCCATTGGCCTGCCCAGCTTTATTATACCTGTGCTTCCAATCAGTCGTCACTCGACATAGTTCTGTATGGAAGCATTTGACTATTCTCTCAGTGACTCCTCAGGTATTGACGCGGATTGGACGACTACCCCCTCTGGCTCTCGACTTTGGCTCTACTTGGACTTCGTGACTTCTGGCATCCCTGATCTTGGCAATGGCAATAACTACTCCTCCTCTACTACCGGTACCGGCAAGTATTGTCTTCCTTACTATACCTGGCCTGGCAACAATAACACCACACTCCGGACACGCTTCCTTTGCTGCGGGTGCGTGTATCCCTACGTCCCACCTCAGCACAGGGGATGGGTCTGATCTGCGGGCAGCACCGGTGTAACACTCTCCCCTCCTCCTCTAACTTACCCCTCCTCACCCTCTCGCTTCTCCCCCCCCTCCTCCTCTAACTCCACCCTCCTCATCCTCTCACCCCCGTCCTCATCCTCTCACTCACCCCCCTCATCCTCTAACTATCCCCTCCTCCTCTAGCTTACCCCTCCTCATCCTCTCGCTTCTCCCCCTTCTCATCCTTTCACTCCCCCTCCTCATCCTCTCACTCCCCCCTCATCATCTAACTCACCCCTCATCCTCTATCTCACCCCTCCTCATCCTCTCGCTTCTCCCCCTCCTCATCCTCTCACTCCACCCTCCTCATCTTCTTGCTCCCCCTTCTCATCCTCTCCCCCCCTCCTCCTCTCACTCCCCCTCCTCATCCTCTCACTCCCCCCTCATCATCTAACTCACCCCTCATCCTCTATCTCACCCCTCCTCATCCTCTCGCTTCTCCCCCTCCTCATCCTCTCACTCCACCCTCCTCATCTTCTTGCTCCCCCTTCTCATACTCTCCCCCCCTCCTCCTCTCACTCCCCCTCCTCATCCTCTCACTCCCCCCATATCATCTAACTCACCCCTCATCCTCTATCTCGCCCCTCCTCTCCTCTCGCTTCTCCCCCTCCTCATTCTCTCACTCCACCCTCCTCATCTTCTTGCTCCCCCTTCTCATCCCCTCACTCCCCCTCCTCATCCTCTCAACCATTCCTCCCCTCATCCTCTCACCCCCTCCTCATCCTCTCACTCACCCCTCCTCATCCTCTCACCCACTCCTCATCCTCTCACCCCCTCCTCATCCTCTCACTCCCCCTGCTGAACCTCTCACTCCCCTCATACTCTCACTCCCCCTCCTCATACTCTCACCCACCTCTCCTCAGTCTCTCATCCCCTCCTCATCCTCTCACTCACCCCCTCCTCATCCTCTCATCCCCCATCTCCTCTCACCCGCTCATCCTCTCACTCCCCTTGCTCATCCTCTCACCCACCCCTCCTCATCCTCTCATCCCCCATCTCCTCTCACCCGCTCATCCTCTCACTCCCCCTCCTCATCCTCTCACTCCCCCCATATCATCTAACTCACCCCTCATCCTCTATCTCGCCCCTCCTCTCCTCTCGCTTCTCCCCCTCCGCATCCTCTCACTCCACCCTCCTCATCTTCTTGCTCCCCCTTCTCATCCCCTCACTCCCCCCTCCTCATCCTCTCTGTCCCCCTCCTCCTCTCACTCACCCCTCCTCATCCTCTCATTCTTCCCCCTCATTCTCTCACTCCCCTTCCACTCCCCCAACTCTCCCCCTCCTCATCCTCTCCACTTCCTCCACAACCTCTCTGCCCCTCCTCATCATCCCCCACCTCATCATCTCTCCATGCCTCCTCATCCTCTCACTCCTCCTCCTTTTATCACTCCCCCCTCTTCGTCCTCTCACTCACCCCCTCCTCATCCTCTCACTCCCCTCATCCTCTCACTCCCCCTCCTCATCCTCTCAACCATTCCTCCCCTCATCCTCTCACCCCCTCCTCATCCTCTCACTCACCCCTCCTCATCCTCTCACCCACTCCTCATCCTCTCACTCACCCCCTCCTCATCCTCTCACTCCCCCTGCTGAACCTCTCACTCCCCTCATACTCTCACTCCCCCTCCTCATCCTCTCACTCACCCCTCCTCATCCTCTCACCCACTCCTCATCCTCTCACTCACCCCCTCCTCATCCTCTCACTCCCCCTGCTGAACCTCTCACTCCCCTCATACTCTCACTCCCCCTCCTCATCCCCTCACCCACCTCTCCTCAGTCTCTCACCCCCTCCTCATCCTCTCACTCACCCCCTCCTCATCCTCTCACCCCCCATCTCCTCTCACCCGCTCATCCTCTCACTCCCCTTGCTCATCCTCTCACCCACCCCTCCTCATCCTCTCACCCCCTCTTAATCCTCTCACCTCCCTCCTCCTCTCACCCCCTCCTCATCCTCTCGCTCCTGCACCTCCTCATCCTCTCCCCCTCCTCATCCTCTCACTCCCCCTTCTTATCCTTTTATTCACCTTCCTCATTCACTCACTCCCCCCTCTTTATCCTCTCACTCCTCTCCTCATCCTCTCGCTCCCCCCTCCTCATCCTCTCGCTTTTCCCCCTCCTCATCCTCTAACTCCCCACTCCTCATCCTCTCACTCACCCCCTCCTCATCCTCTCACTCACCCCTCCTCATCCTCTTACTCCCCCCTCCTCATCCTCTCACTCCTCGCCTGCTCATCCTCTCTCTCCTCTCCTGCTCATCCTCTCTCTCCCCACTCCTCATTCTCTCAATCCCCTCTCCTCATCCTCCCCTCATCATCTCACTCCCCCCCTGCTCAGCCTCTCACTTCCCCCCCGCCCATCCTCTTACTCTTCCCTCATCATCCTCTCCCTCACCTCATCCTCTCACTCCCCCCTCCTCATCCTCTCACTCCCCCCTCCTCATCCTCTCACTCCCCCCCTGCTCAGCCTCTCACTTCCCCCCTGCTTATCCTCTCACTCACCCCTGCCCATCCTCTTACTCCTCCTTCCTCATCCGCTCCCTCACCTCATCCTCTTCCTCTCGCTCCCCCCTCCTCATCCTCTCATGTCCCCCCCTCATCCTCTCACTCCCCCACTTAGTTAAAAATATGCCAGAGGTCGGGCCCAACTTCTGCGTATGGTTGCTGCCAGGCCCCTGCTGCACCGATCCTCACCGGTGCGTGCCGGAAGGAGGAATTGTGTGTGTGCATGTGCGTGTGTGTGTGTGTGTGAGGGGGGAATTGTGTGTGTGTGTGTGTGTGTGTGTGTGTGAGGGGGGAATTATGTGTGTGTGTGTGAGGGGGGAATTATGTGTGTGTGTGTGTGAGGGGGGAATTGTGTGTGTTGTCATTGGGGCGGGGGGTTCAGTGTGAGGAGGGTGAGATTGAGTGAGAATAGGGTGACATTGAGTGATAGCTTAGGGGAGGGGAGAGTGTGAGAGATGGGGGAGTGAGCAAGAGGGAGGGAGAAATAGGGAGAGGGTGGTGGGGGAGTGAGAGGAAGTTTGAGAAATAAAAAGATAGAGATAGGGGGGGGGGAAGAGTGTAAGATTGGGAAAGAGAGAGAAGAAGAGCAAGGGGAGGGGAAGAGACAGGGGGAAGAGAAATACATTGAGGAGGGAGGTGTGAAAGGGGGGAGGAAATAGAGGGGGAGGAGAAATAGAAGGGATATAGAGGGGGGAGCAATAGAGAAGGAGCAGAAATAGAGGGTGAGAGGGTGAAGTAATGTGTAAGAAGAAGAGGGTGGGGGCTCACATGGCCACTGACACGGTGGGCACTGATGGAGACTCTAGCCATGGGCCATGGGAAAGCTGTCGGTGGCCCTGGGGACATTCGCCATTCAGCTGGAGACGAGAGAGAGGGGGGACCGGGGGAGGGAGAGAACCAACCAAGTGACTTACACTATGTAACGGGTATTCCCTCTAGACTGACCCACCCAATCTCATATTGGCCCGTGTGGTCTAACCAGCCCCCATTACATGGTCGTGTCTGGTGGTGCACCTGTAGGCAACAGGACTCCTGAGTCTCCCGCATGATGGTATTTGGGGATTATCAATCCAGACAGGTCTCTGAGGTAGTGTGTGCGAGTCCTACCTATATCACGTGCAGCGCCTCCACCTCATCAGGATCTATGCGTCCGCAGGAAGAGGGTCCTGATGAGGAACTCCTTCTTGGTGGTGCCTTCCACTGGAGAGTAACTTCACACTCACACGGTGGGGGTATCTTTGAACAAGGCATCTTTATTGATCTTGTATGGGCAAGCTGCCCTTCACAGCCAGCTGTCTCAGCCGCACATCTTAGTTTGCTGTCCCTTTGATAGGTACGCCCTCCCAATGGAGTGGGATCCCCTCTTCCGTAGGGAGATCACCCCTGTGCCAGGTCCCTGGACACAGTGTGGCTCTTATAAAGTCTGATGTAGAAATGGACCACTAGTTACTGCACTAGTGGATCCTTTCTTCCCAACACACTCCAACACTCAGCAACCCTCATCAACTACTAACTTTGGGCAGTGCTGTGCCTTAAATACTTCAGGAGCTGTCACAGCTCTGATGTCACTAACTGTGGACTCAGAGCATGTAGCCACTCCCACCCATACATAGGGCACCTCACCAGGGTATGAGGGCAAACCTCCATGATTACTGCTGGCATCCCTGTAACTTACCAGGTTTACTGCCAGCAGGGGAGACAACTGCAGACCATTTTACATGCATGGTTACAATTATATACCTCCCCTAACACTCATACAATACGTGAAGAGATACCTGTGCACAAAAATGAACTGACTCTGTCCAGCAAATCCCATATTTCAGTGTGTGTTGCCATCTTTTTAAAGACCCACCCATTGTTGCCTATAAAAGGCCACGTAACATCAAGGATAGAGTGGTCAAAGACGAATTATTGAAAACCGCACATCAAATCTTCTTGACAAAACCCCAATTCGGCACCTTCCCTTGCAGAAGCTGTATCCATTGCAATGGAATAATAAGAGGGGAGCACTTCTGTCACCCCCATACGGGGAGACAATTTAAAACCAATGGTTTTTACACATGCCTTAGTTCTTACATCGTATATCTACTAAAATGCCCCCGTGGGATGTTATATGTAGGGAAAACTATTAATTCACTTAAGGAACGTATAACACAACATAAGAGTAACATCAGAAACCTATTATCAGACACATCAGTGGCAAGACACATTCGAGAAAAAGGACATAACATCTCGCAGCTAAGGTATCAAGTGATTGATCATGTGAAACCCCTCCGTAGAGGAGGGGATAGAGAAATAATAATTTCACAGAAAGAGGCAAAGTGGACCCATACACTGGATACGGTTGCCCCTAGGAGTATGAATGAAAGATTGGAGCTTCACTGGTTCCTATAATAACGGGTCAGCATCCTAAGTAGACCCAACTCTTTGCGAATGGCCAATACGGGGCTATGGTTATGATCGCCAATATGACCAGGACTGCTAAAGGTCTTTTAACTAAACTACCACTGCCCTATACTAATACCTACAAAATAATATTCCAAGGTTACTCTAACAAATTTGTTCTTATGTATATGTGTATAGAAATGGATATCCATCCCTTGTGGGTTGTCTATCTTGTCACAAAGAATGTCTTAAGAATACATGCAGTAAACTTACAAACATTGGCAGAATGCTCTAACAAAGTTTCATTTTATTTCCAGCTTTTTTCTCATACATATGGACTTCTTTTCAAAAAGGACTGTCACCAACTTTTTAAAGTGGACACAACATTAGAATGCAACAGTAGTGCATCATGACACTACTAATTGCTCCTCTCCATGCTTCAAGAATAGTCCTGCCATATTATCATTAAGAAAATTACTCTGTTTATGTGTTTTTATGTATTTTCTGTCTTTTGTTGTCTGTTGCCCTAGCAACCAGACGTCATTGCGCATTTACGTTGTGATGTCACGTGCGTCGTGACGTCCCGCCACGTTACGCCGTCAGTCATTGTGGGCAGACATCTTTTGACTGTTTAAAGGACACAGCTTTTCTTTCATTCCTCCTGTGGGTCGTCGCTGGGCCGAATGACGTCATCGCGTTTTGACGTCACGTGCGTCATGATTCGGCGCTGCGCGGTGACGTCAGACGTCGGGGGCGTGCACAAATCAGGTTGTAGATTGGCTGCAGCCCAGCACTTTAGGTGTTGCCTGGGGAAGGTAATTATTTTGACCTTTGGGGGTATATATAGATGTTCTACTGTTTGTCACTTTTGAGGTGTTTGGTCTGAGGAAGGGACTTTGTGTCCTGAAACGTTACTACATAACGCTCTGATGCATTAATACATTTGGTAATCTTTTGATACCACTATATTTTTTGTGCTCTTTTTTTCTCCAACCTTGCCAGTATTTAGGATCCAGCTTTGGGACGCCAGGATCAACGGAAGGTGAGCACCAAAAGCAAACACCTTGTTAAATTTCTTTAAACAGTGGTGTGCCATTTATAATCCTTTTTGTATAACCCACTGACAGTGGCTGGAGCCGGTGGCTTCTCCCTCCAAGCACAGCTGAGGAGGAGGCACCGGAGTGAGGCTGAAGAGCTTCCTCTCTGTGCTGCTTTTCCTGTCCCTGTGGCTGCCGGTGCAGTAAGAATCAGGGGGGAAAGGAGGGAGGAGAGAGCTTCCTCTCCGTGCTGCTGCTACTCCTGTCCCTGTGGCTGCGGTGCAGTAAGAAGCAGGGGTGGGGGAGGGGGGAGGAGGATAGAGAGCTTCCTCTCCGTGCTGCTGCTGCTTCTCCTGTCCCTGTGGCTGCGGTGCAGTAAGAAGCAGGGGGGGGAGGGGAGAGGAGGAGAGAGAGCTTCCTCTCCGTGCTACTTCTCTTGCCTCTGTGGCTGCCGGTGCAGTAAGAAGCAGGGGAGGAGGAGAGAGAGCTTCCTCTCTGTGCTGCTGCTGCTTCTCCTGTTCCTGTGGTTGCCAGTGCAGAAAGGGGACGGCCCCAGTCACTGCTATCAAGCCCCAAACCCCCCCCCCAGTCAGGCCGGTCCCAGTCCCTACCTTTTGGCGCACCTTTCCCCAGCGGTGCGCGACAGGTTTTCAGGCAGGCAGGGGAATTTGAAATTAACATCTGCGACGGAGGCGTGGCCACGCCCCCACCGGCGGTTCAGTCAATAAGGGCGAACCAGCCACGGGACGTCATGGCCACGCCCCCACAAACCCACAGCCACGCCCCCTCCCGTCGCAAACCTTCCCTCTCCCCACAGATCGCCTATCGCGTTGTAGCGCTGTGCACGCGCCGCCCCCCAGCCGGGGGGCTCTATTCGCCACAGTTTCACTGCCAATTCGCCACAAGTGGAGAATTGCGACAGGGTTCCCACCCTGGGTCTATGATATAGGGGGACTAGCAAGTCTACAGTTATTGATTTAAGAAGTTAACTAGGTGCCATTCCATGTGAACATTTACAGCTGATTTGTGATAGCTCAATAACTGAGCAGAACCAGCCCGACGCCATCTTTTCTACATGTATATACTGTAAACCCCAAGACTGATCATTTACACCATTTATAAGTGGAGTTGGTAAGGATACCTTTCTGTTTATGAGACAAAGGATTGGACATTCCTGTAGTGTTTTTGATTTAAACAAACAGGGCCCAAAATCTACTGTTGGGATTGTTTTTTGGAGCCCCAGATTTGGTCTTTGGACTTGTTTTTTGTCATACTGTAGTTTATAGACTGCGTGCTCTGATTGTACTTAGTATGTCATACCAAAATATTACACAACATATGAATTTATAGTCACAAATACATAATGCGAGAGCGTAAGCAACAGCTCTACTCTGGGGGCCATGATGTTCACTTTTAAATGTCACATCTTCTTTAATATACAACATAATGCAACATAGAGCGCTCCCAGATGATATCGAATTGGTCTAACTGCATCAATACGAGGCTCCCAACGTGTTTCACAAACTCTCTTTAGTGTTAAATTGGGTAAGGATTTTAAAAGAATGATCTACCTGTTGGTGGACCTGGGGAAGAAATTAAACAACGGTTGAATTAAGCCCAAAAATTAAATGCCACCTATATTGGGTTTGGCAGCGTTGTTAACCACCAGGTTCAAATAATGAGAACTACATGGTACATAAAACGCATGTGGATTCATGTTCAACATGTCTTTGAACTCCATTATGCTTTCCCCGCATATTTGCACCATTGTCATAGCTTTGGCTCTGCAAATTTTCTACATTTATATTGAGATCCAATAGTTCCTTTATTATCCGATCACTTAAGATAATGTCATTTCAGCCAAAAAATAAAATGGAAGCCATCACATGGTACATCCACCAATCAGATTGGTGGATGTATCATTTATCAGTCAAATGTGGATTCATGTTCAACATGTCTTTGAACTCCATTATGCTTTCCCTGCATATTTGCACCATTGTCAAAGCTTTGGCCTTGCATATTTTCTACATTTATATTGAGATCCAATAGTTCCTTTATTATCCAATCACTTAAGATGATGTCATTTCAGCCAAAAAATAAAATGGAAGCCATCACATGGTACATCCACCAATCAGATTGGTGGATGTATCATTTGTCAGTCAAATGTGACATCACAGGCCTTATATAAGGTCTGTCACGTCTTATTTGACCCTAAGAAGCCGTCTGATCAACATCTCCTGGACCTGTGAAGAAAAAAAAACTACTCACCCGGGCCTACTCTTCAAGCAACTGAGGATCATGGACCCACCCTCCCCATGGCTTTCTTTCACTCCCACCATGTCTTTCTTTCACCCCCCTCCCCATGTCTCTTTCATCCCCCCATGTCTCTCTATCGCCTCCCTCCCCATGTCTCTATCGCCTCCCAACCCATGTCTCTTTTTCACCCCCCTCCCCATGGCTCTCTTTCACCCCCCTCTCTATGTCTCCTGCACCCCCTCCCCGTGTTTCTCTATCATCCCCCCCTCCACATGTCTCTCTATTACCCCCCCTCTACATGTCTCTCTATCACCTCCCATCCCCATGTCTCTCTTTCATCCCCCCTCCCTATGTCGCTCTTTCACCCCCCATGCCGCTTTCACCCCCATTCCCTCCCCATGTCTCTCACCACACTAACTCCCGATGTCTCTCTTTCACCCCCCTTCCCTCCCCAAGTCTCTCTTTAACCTCCCCATGTTCCATGTCTCTTTCAACTCCCCTCCCCATGTCTCTTCACCCCTGCTCCCCATATCTCTTCACCCCACTCCCCATGTCTCTTCACTGCCGCTCCCCATGACTATTTCACCCGCTCCCCATGTTTCTTTCACCCGCACCCCATGTCTCTTTCACCCCTCGCCATGTCTCTTTCACCCCCTCCCCATGTCTCTTTCACCCCCTCCCCTCGCCATGTCTCTCCTTCACCCCCTCGCCATGTCTCTCATCCCTCCACCTTCCTTCCACATATCATACACTCACACACACACACTCACACTGCAGCCAGTCAGGGGAGGTGCTGCATGAGCTGCGCAGCATAACGCCACCTAATGGCTGGAGGAGAAATTGTAGTGGCAGACCCTGCTTTTCTCTCTGCTCCTGGTAAAATCGGGACATAGCAGAAGATAGTCGGGGCAAGGGACATTAGATTAAAAAAAACCTGGACTGTCCCGGGACATCTGGTCACTCTATGTCAGTGCCACCTTTGTCAGCAGCTATTTCTTCTCTCTCATTGACCTCAGGTGATTCTGTCTGTGTAACGACAGACTCTGTTGATGCTTCCTGTGCCGAAGCCCATCTGTTGTTTGAACATCGTACGAGCAGGAAATGCAGTAGCACCGCAGCATAGCCACCGCTCTGACATTATGTCATATTGTTAAGACATCAGAAGCTGTATTGGCCTCTTCTTCAATACTCTGCATACAAAGAGTAGCACGTCTACCGGGCGTCTTGCTGCTGAGTCAGAAGGGCTAATATGTTGCTTACAATGTCCTTGCAACTGTAGATACAGGTGTAGTCGGATTTAATTTTGGTGAAGCCGCAGCTTAAAAAGCAAAAGTGAGATTTAGTGAAGGTGACCATCGCAGCTTCTCCCGGCATTGCTGCGGTTAGTTCATGACTTCCGGAATGGGACCACGTACAGTGACGTATAAGTATGGCTACATCTGTTTGTAGGAATGACAACAAGAGCCTTAAAAAAGATACTCTTTGAACATGTGGGTAACATACAGAATGCTAGTCATGACCAGATCCAATGGGTCTTGAATGTTATGGGATGTAAAAGATCAAAATGGGTATTAAAATGGCTAGCGGGGGGCAGCTTGGAAAACTCCTTACTAAGAATAGAATGTTGGAGCTGGATATCTTCTTGCCTCCCTATTCTAATAAAGTCTTACACCAGACATTATAGCATGATAAACTGTTTTATTTGGAGATTGCAAACGCACAATGTTTCGGGGATCTCCCATCGTCAGGTGCAACACAGTTTATCATGCTATAATGTCTGGTGTAAGACTTTCTTAGAATAGGGAGGCAAGAAGATATCCAGCTCCAAGTTTAACTGTGTGTCAGAAGTGGAATCCCAGACACTCTTGCCTGCACCTTACAAATAAAAAGGACACCCACTACAATGATCTAATAGGAGTGCGATAACATCAAAAACCTTTATCCTGACTGACAAGAATAGGATGTCAGTTAATTTTATTGATGGACATGGTCACCGCTAATGTAGTGAATAAATATAAAAATTCTTGGTATATCTATAGAGGGTATTACTGTGCATCTGTATTATTTTTTTAGTATAATGCTACTAGTAGTAGTACTTTTTTTTTTTAAACAACCCTGAATTAAAATTTTAATGTATCATAATGTAACAATCATTTTTTGTTTCTATAGCAACCATTTACAAAGTCACATCCCCTTCCTCTTCTGAAACAGGCTCTGACACCCCCCCCCTTTTTTTTTTAGCCCTGCCCTATCCCTAGCTGTGCAAAACTCAATTGTATCCAGTGACTGCCTGGTCACATGATCTTCACCAGAGAACTTTGCATCTTTGGTCCTCTTCTGCTGCACTGGCAACCATTTAGTGATCCCGCGAGCCGAATCTTCACCAATCGATCGCAACTTAGCTAATTACTTATCAATGTGTGGATTGTACTGATGCACATATTAAAGGGATTTTTTTTTTTTTAAACGACAGCTTAAAACTACTGCTGCTTTAGAGGTGGGCAGAGTAAGTTTATAAACAGAGAGGAGTCACAGACCTCCAAACAATTTAAATCTTCACACTCAAAACCCCTGTAAACTCAAACCCAGACCCACCACACCATATATATTTGTCTTAAGGAGTCCTACTGGGTATGTGACATTGTACAGTATAAATAAAAGAAAGAGAAGTCCAATGCAACATGATCCTCCGCGACTTAAATTTAACATGTCAAAAACAGAATTCCTTATATTTCATGCAAACCTTGCCCTACTACCTCCTTCCACATTACTGTTGGAAGTACTACTATACATCCAGTAGCCCAAGCACGCTGCCTAGGGGTCACAGACTCCTCTCTCACATTCTCCTCTCACATTCAAAAGGGTAGCTAAACCTGTCGTTTTTTCCTCCGCAATATTACAAAGATACGCCCTTCCACTGTTGCGCGACAGCTAAAACTCTGACACAGACCCTCATTCTCTACCATCTCGATTACTGGAACCTTCTGCTGTCCGGCCTTACTGCCTCCCACCTGTCTCCTCTATAATCTATCCTAAACGCTGCTGCCAGAATCACTCTACTCTTTCCTAAATCTGTCTCAGCGTCTCCCCTACTGAAATCACTCTCCTGGCTTCCTATCAAATCCCATATCTCACACTCAATTCTCCTCCTCACTTTTAAAGCTTTACATTCTTCTGCCCCTCCTTACAGCTCAGCTCTAATTTCTCGCTATGCACCATCCCGACTCTTGCGATCCGCCCAAGGATGTCTTCTATCTTCCCCTTTTGTATCTAAAACCCTCTCTCGCCTTAAACCTTTCTCACTGACTGCCCCTCACCTCTGGAATGCCCTTCCCCTCAATTCCCGACTAGCAGCCTCTCTATCCACCATTAAGACCCACATTATAACACATCTGCTTAAAGAAACATGTGAGTAGCTCCGTGGCTGATACTATAGACCGCATACATAAAGCTTGGCCCCTTGCAGACGCACTTACCAGAACGCCCTCCTACTGTCTCTGTATGTTCTACCTACCATTTAAAACTAGAGACAGAACACAAAACACAGACAGAGCTCAGTGCACATCCAGTGAAACCTATACACGGTACAGTGCCTAAATATATATGTATAGATATCCATTAAATAAAATGGTCTTTTAGTTTAACATTTTGGCCAAAGTGTTGTAAGCCACTGATCCACTACACGGCAGACCACATCTCAAGGGTCCCTAACACTAATATAAATTTTTAATAACCTGTGCATTACCAGGAAGAATGATTTATAATAAATCTGTCAACATTAGTTGCATAGTTATAAGTCTGATTGAAGCTTTTATTAACCTGTACATTACCAGGAAAGGCACTCTGTATTGGATTTGTCACAATCACACTGCAAGCAAGCAAGTTCCCCTGAGAGTGGGAGATGCAATGGAGTGAGCTTTTAACCATTTAAATGTGGGAGGGGGTGAGCTTCAACAAGATAGGAAGAGTCACCTTCCAATCAGCTAAGACCAGCTGAACAAGATTTGCAAAACATACAGGAGACCTGCAATAATTAATAAATTAATAAAAGCTTCAATCAGACTTAGAACTATGCAACTAATTTTGACAGATTTATTATAAATCATTCTTCCTGGAAATGCACAGGTTATTAAGAATTTATATTAGTGTTAGGGACCCTTGAGATGTGGTCTGCCGTGTAGTGGCTCACTTTTGGCCAAAATGTTAGACTAAAAGACCATTTTATTTAATGGATATCTATACATATATATTTAGGCACTGTACCGTGTATATGTTTCACTGGATGTGCACTGAGCTCTGTCTGTGTTTCATGTTCTGTCTCTGGTTTTAAATATATATCGCCATGCTCAGTAGCACTCCTCTGTGACACCTATATGCTTATATATATGTTGTGGTTATTTTGGGGGTTCAATATGAGCTTGCAGGTGTCCTGTATGTTCTACCTACCAATTAGATTGTAAGCTCTTGGGAGCAGGGACTCCTTTTCCTAAATGTTGCTTTTATGTCTGAAGCACTTATTCCCATGATCTGTTATTTGTATTATTTATATGATTGTCACGTGTTTTACTGCCGTGAAGCGCTATCTACATAAATGGCGATAAATAAATAAAGACATACAGTACATACATAAATCCAACATGACAAAGCATATAGTTAAATATTTATCTGTTTCTCTCTCATAAGTGGGGTCCGACCTACCTCTCTCTCTCTCTCTCTCTCTCTCTCTCTCTCTCTCATTCATTCATTTGTAAATAATTTCTTTAGTAAATTAAGAGTTCAATTAAAAATAGATACATTTTATTGAAGAGTTTTAAATATATTCTTAGTAAAACATGTTACAAACTGACTTATAAATATAAATTTTATTTACAGATATTCGCAGAGCTTGGCATCAGTTACAGATTAGTCAGGTTTTTTGTTTTTTTTGGGGTGGGGGGCTTAAGTAGCTCATGGGGGAATGAAGTTTGTATGGTGGGTATCCGTAACGTTTAGAGATGTTATGATCCTTCTGCCTCTGAACAAAGCTCTGTAGCCTCCCCTTGGAGGTATGTTGACAGGCTTCCTCCCTCTCCAGTTGTGCTTTCCTTTTCATAGCCTGTCTCTCCTCTCTCTGTTGTGGTGGAATAGGTATGGAGACCACAAGCTCTTGGAGAGGCTGTTGACAGAAGGCTGGAGTGGAGTTGTCCACTCTACTGTGTACATTGATAGGAAGCTGCAGTTTAGAAAGCTGGTGCTGCAGGTTGAAAGGAGCTGGAATGGGGATAGTGGTTTGGCTGACCTTTTCAATGCATGTCACTGCAGCTTTCTGTTCTATGGATATCACTGGGAAGTGTTTGGGATTCTCTATAACTGAAGCTTCGGTTTCCCCACGTTGTTTCATTTCACTGGTTTTAATGTCAGGTCTTGTGTACTCACTTATTTTAAATGTACATAGCCTAGGCCTGGCATTAATACCGACGCTTTCAATTCCAGAATTACTGTCCTGTTTTTTGGCAATGCACCTATTAATCACATCAGTAAGAGACCCCTGAACATGAGAAGCAGAAGTCTGGCTTTGGCTTCCTTGCATTGGTCCAAGCTTTTTTCCAAATGGAATGGATCCTGCGGGTGCCCCTGTACCTGTGGGACCTGCTTTTTTACCCAATGGGTGATATACTTGAACAGAGTTAATCATTTGGAGGCTGAGGTTGCTGCGATGGGCTTTCAACTTTCCTTGTTCAGAAGGTTCCAATGCCTTCTTCCCCTTCCCAAGGACTTCTGAAGTCACCCCAGGCTGATTAGCACTTTTTCTTTTGAGAGCTTTGGGGCTATTATCAGTACCACAAGCCAGCGCTTGCTCAAAACTGAAAACGCTGGTCTGGCTCTTTGTTTTCTTCATTAGCTGCTTGCTATTGCTGTTCTGTTTACGTTTGATCCCCATCTCCTGCGTTTTCTTCAGTTTAGGATTAATGGGAGTAACAGCAGGTGTCTTTGCATCCATTGAACCTTCACAGCTTTGCAGCATCTTTTCAGATACCTTATTGGAAATGTGGGCACCTGAGAGACAAACACGTTTCATCTTTTTTAACAGAACAGCCTGGTCATCAGATTGTGGTCCCTGGGGTGACTTCCCTGGTATAGGAGCAGAAGAATGATTTACTGGCTTTGACATTGGTTTAACCTTCTTTTGCAGTGCAGTTTGAGGCACTTGATCCTTTGCAGCTGAAGAAAGGATCTTTTTCTTTTTTGTTTCCACTGTGGAGCACTTTGGTACCCCCTCAGACTTTGACGGACACTCGGTCTTCACTGATCTCAGCACGTTATTACCCAAGAAATGGGATGAGCTGGTTGCCTTCCCAACTGGATGTAAAGACGACACCTTTATACCAAGATTTGAAGGGGCTGTTGTATGTTTCATAGCTTTTACAGCTCCTGACATAATATCTGTAGACTGCTGAGTTATTGGAATGTCGCCCCTCACCACTTCTTGAAGATACTGGTGACCTCCAGACTGCTCTCTGTTAAGAATGGTCACAAATCTAGATGCTGGTTGCAAATATTTGGTGCTAGTCAGTTGTTGGTGAGATGTGGGGACTTCAGTCCTTACCAGTGGAACCTTCTGAGCAATATGTGAGGGGGCCTTCACCTCTGAAGATCTCTTCTCCATATCTTTTAACCCACCCCTTTTCCACACTGGCACACATAACTCTTTGTTGCTTTGCACATCAATATGTAACTTTGAGAGGTGGCTCAACTTCCGAGCTGGTTGAGTTGGATACATTAGAGGTGGTTCACTTTTTTTGTTAGCAGCAAGCTGAACTGCTTCTTGTGTAATTAAACTGGCCTGGGAAATATGTTGGGCTCCAAGCGAGGTCTGACACACTGTAACAAAATCAAAAAGGAGAAATAATCAATTATCATAAATACCAACACATTGTACATAATAACACAAAGAAAGAAAAGCAAACACATGCTTAATCCCTTCAGTATTGGTGAGGACTACATACTGTAGAATTCTATATCTTTGTAACACTACAGTGGCGAGTGATCGTAATTAAAGATCTTTATAACAGGTAATGGTATCGGTCAAGGAAAAGATTTTGAACAATGATTAGTAAAGATTCTCCATGTCTCACCTTGTAAGGTCTGCAACACAATGCAGTGGGGAAAGGGAATTAAGCTAATTACACATGGAAATCAGTGCAAAGAACTACTGTACACAATGCAAAATGATGAGAGATATCCATGTTTTATCACAATAATGATGGTGGAGTGATGAAGACGAAGAGAAGTAGGTTTTATTGGTGGGGATATCATTAGTGAAAAAGAAGGCAGATTATGATAACAAGCCAACAAGAGGTTCACAAGTCCCTGTGTGTCATTTGTCAATGGGAAAACCAATGCACTACAGTAGCTACTCAGTTTTGCATGTTATCAATTTATGTAACAAAGCAGCATTCAACTTAAGGAACATCCACAAACGTTTAGCTGCAATAGCAACAACTGGGGAAAATGCTATGATTTGGGCATCTAGGTCTCTCCTTTTTTGCCCCTTGTGTTCCCCCAACTGAACCTGGTTTGCCTTACCCACCTGACACTCCTCCTACTTTTACGTTTTCGGCTATCCTGGTTGCTTGGGGATCAGGGGCTGCCGAATAATGAGCCAGTGGATAGGACGGTCTTGGGCTTTTCTCCTTTAGGACCAGGAGCACTTCCCTCTGGTGCCCTGGGTGTTGTGAAGCAGAGCTCCCCCTGGTGGAGGTTATTGGAAACCCAGTGGGTGTCTGTAAGAAGGAGCCAATCTGTGCTGAAGGCACTTGCATGGGCTGAGGTCGGTTGTAAATATAATGAGCTGTGTTGCCACCAGTTGGAGCATATTGGCCAGGAACTGGGTGGTATGTCCTACCCTGAGCGTGCATTCCTCTAAGGGGTATGTATGGTGGCTGCTGAAGTCGTGCATACTGGGTGGCCATTATACAAGGCCATATTGTAGCACTGCTTTCCACCTGTGTGTTGGGACGGAAAGTAACAGGCTGCGTTGTGGCTTCTCCCCTAACCTGTCCTGCAAATCCTGTGTGTCCTCCTGTAGCAGGGTGGTAGAATCCTCCGTTCATGTCCAATACACGAGGGTAAGTGCGTGTTGCCTGTGGGATCTGCTGTAGGTACATTGGTGTTCCTGCAGACCCTTGTTGCAAAATCATGCCTTGGGCCCCATGTCTGTAGACTTCTGTATTCCTCCCTACTGGGTGGGACCTGTTGCTCCATGAAGGGTAAGCAGTGGTGACTGCAGGAGCACTGCAGGCCGGTGGAGGGTTCACAGCAGAGGAATTTAAAAACTGATCTGTAAGGAAGAAAGGTGAAAGTGAAGGGCCTGAAAAGCACAATCAAGGCACATTTCTTTAACACAAGGGGACTCGACTCCAGTCTTCAAGCCCCACCCAAAAGGTTAACTTTTCAGGATATTCCAGCTTTAGCACAGGTGGCACAATCACTCAATTAGCCTCTGATTGAGTCACCTGTGCTGAAGCAGGGACTGATTGAGTCAGCTGTGCTGAAGCTGGGACTGATTTAGCTGCCTGCGCTGAAGCTGGGATATCCTGAAAGCCTGACTTTGGGGGGTTAGGACTGCTTTCACAGACCTGCTAAAAGATATTCTTGATATCAAATACATATGAAATACATAGAGATGCTCACTTGGCTTGGTATATTTATTTTGCCTTTAAAATATTTGGGGTTTTGGTTCTGGTTCTGAATAAAGTTTTGGGGGGTCTTTGTTTTGTTATGAATAGCAAGCACTAACAGGGAAAATGGCTTGCTGGGAAAAAACATTTATTTGATTATCAATGTTACAGACCACTACTCTGATCAGAAGCTTCAATATTTAAATACATTTTTAAGCAAGCTCCATGATTGCCTTCCATTCATAGCATTGCTATGTATTGAAACACCAGAGCACCCATACATTTTAGCTCAATATATGGGGTTTAAAAAAAATATATATATCTTTAAATGCCATGGCTAATCACTATATATATATTAATGATGTGCTGGGATGCAACACAGACAGAAAACTATTTCTAGGTAGTTATAATAGCATGTCTTAGATCAGATGCATTGTAAGGAACCCTAATCCTCTCCAATAGCGTGTCTGAGATTCTTCTGTATTAAGTACAATTTTAAAATGATCTGAAAATTACAGCGAACCTTTTAGGGATGCCCGGGGATCCCAAGGGTTCCTATGAGCCCTGGTTGAAAAACACTGCTGTAGACAATAATTTAAGGATATGGATGAAAGTAGTCGACCATTACACCCCAGGATGTACAGTAGAATTGGTCCAATAGTTATTGACCTAAATTTAGGGCAAGGAAAAAGCATGCCTTATAAATAACTAATTCTACTGTATACACTAAGGTTCCTGTGTCTTTTTTCACTATCCCATAGATCCCATAGACGTTTGCCGCTTTGACATTTATGTATACAGTACATGTGTTCTTTTCTATACATTACTGTTCAAATCATTTAAGATTTTGACTTACAAGCCAGATATAAAAGTAAATACAATAAAACAAATGTGTGTGTACAGTATGTATCTATAATAAATCAGTTTTGACTTTTATAAAAAAAAATATTATCCAATAAAGGCCAGGTACCTAACCCCCCTGGGTGTTGTCTACCTCCGTCCCTCCCCCCCCCCCCCCCGCCCCCCATCCGTCTTCTTTCTTCCATCCATTGATAGGAGTCATGTTATCTGTTCTGTACCACATAAAACATTGTGAAAGTAAACAGTTCAAAAATATAGATATTATCCATTTCTTTTTGGGTATGTAAAGGTCACGTTTCTTCCTACCTGCCATGATACAGAGTTAAGGTGGAGATAATTAGTCTCTCTGTACAGCGCCACACTTTTCCTATCTCTGAGATGTCCACAAAACTAACGGTTTCCTTCGGGAACTAATTCAAGTCAAGCACAAACAAGTTTACATTTGTGTATTTATCTCAGTCTCTAAGGCGATTCCATGATGTCATTACAGAACACGGCTGCTGCATCTCCTAGGAGGCTCAATGATGCTGTCTCGTGATGTCATAATAGAGAAATCAGTTACTTTGATATTTAATTTCATGGGGTTGAGAAGTGGTTAACTAGAGTAGCAGTCATAAAAATCACAGCTGCTGTGATACATTGTATTGCGTACATTGGGTGACACAAGTACACATATGGACAGTGCCACTGACAGCAGTGGGATCAACATATCACTGGGTTCAAATGCATTGACTTCATGACAAGAAAGTACCATCCCCTTATGTATGTCACATGTAAAACGCTGAGAAGTTACTGTATATGTCAAACAGAATAAATAGCACCACCTGCACGGATACAATCAGTCATTTGTCAGATTCTACTAAGGCCAGGCACAGTATTTCTCCTTTTTAAACACATTTGAAGCTCTCTCTTTGGGGTCTATGTATCAAGGCAATTTTGGAGCAAAAAGCCTGCACTTACTGTATGTACTGTATCTAAGCATTTTGATCCAAATTGTGCCCCATCTTCCTAAGCTTGTACATTGGGGAGAGTCAGTAAGAGGAGTTGGGGAGAAGTTACATGGTGCACAGATTATAAGGAGATGCATCACATTCTGCGTCTCTGTCCCAGCATGCACCTTGGGGAGAGCAGTAGGAGGAGTTGGGGAGGAGTTACATGGACCATAAAAAAATAATATATAAATGTCCAAAATGTTTGGTCCGATATGAATATGTTCAAATTCAAAGAATAGAATAGATTGATCTATGATCGGGTATATTTGCACAGATTATAAGGAGATGTATCACATTCTGCGTCAGTCCCAGCTTGCACCTTGGGGAGAGTCAGTAGGAGGAGTTGGGGGGAGTTACATGGTGCACAGATTCTTTTGAGATGTACAGTATCACAAGCTGCATTTCTCTGATACTTTTTTTTTAACCTTTTATTTGCCCAAAAACTATCCTCCATATCGGAAGTGCCATAAGTCTAACATACCGCGTCAGAAGTAAGAAACTGTTCTTACAGTATATATGCTGCGGCTCTGCTCCAAAAAATAGAGCCATGCGTCTAAACACAATTTCTCGATGTTGCTGCATAGACCCCTTATGTCCTAATTCCAGCACTGGGGAAGTGTTCAACTCCATTCAAGGGCAGTCTAAACTAAACTACTACTTTGGTACAGTACTGCACTTTGCTTTAATGCTTCAGACATACGCATTATGGGTACTGAATGGGTCCCCCTGCTTATTTGTGGGGGGATAGAGATGAGTCTTTTACAATGAGAGTGCTACTGGATCTATATTCTATATACAGTGGCACTTCGCGGCTTTAATTACAATTTATTTTTGGGATGTTTTTTGTCAGTACACTAAAACCTCCTCTTGGATAGACACAGGGGGATATTCTAGTAGCTGGGAGTTGTGCAAAAGCGTGCAGAAAGAGCCTTATCCGATTGGATTTCTAGATTTTGCTCTTCTGTAAGTCCTTCTCGCATGTTCAAACCAAGTGGGTCGAGAGAGACCCACATCGCAACAAAACCCATATGAATTTTATGAAGTATATATTTTTTGTTATATCCCCATTGTCAGTCTCCCACCCCACCCTCATTCTCTCCCACCCCCACCCCTATTCCCTTTCCCACCCCTCCACATTCTCTCTCTCTCCTCTCCCCCTCCTTATCCGCTCTCCTCCCCTCCTTATCCTCTCTCCTACAACATCATCTCTCCCCATCCTATCTCCCCCCTCATCCACCCCCTTTGCATCCCCTCACTCCCACCCTCCTCATCCTCTCTCCCCCTCCCCATCCTCTATCCTCCCTCTTCATCCTCTCTCTTCCTTTTCATCCTCTCACTCCCCCCCTGTTTATCCTCCCTCCCCCTCCTCATCCTGTCCCCTTCCTCATCCTCTCCCACTCCTCATCATCTCCCGACGCCTCTCCCCCTCCTCATCCTCTCCGCTTCCTCTACAGCCTCGCAACCCCTTCTCCGCCTCTGCTCATCACCACTATCTCCTCATCATCTTTCCATGCCTCCTAATCATCTCACTCCCCCCCCCTCCTCATCCCCTCACTACACTGGTCATTATGCTCTCACTCCCACAACTCCTCATCCTCTCACGGCCCCCATCCTCTCACTACACCCTCCCTCATCCTCTCACTATACCCCTCCTCATCCTTTCACTGCCCCCTCCTCATCCTCTCACTCGCCCCCTCTTCATCCTCTCACTCCCCCCTCCTCATCCTCTCACTCCCCCCTCCTCATCCCCTCACTCCCCCCTCCTCATCCCCTCACTCCCCCCTCCTCATCCTCTCACTCCTCATCCTCTTACTCCTCATCCTCTCACTCCCCCCTCCATCTCCTCTCACTCCCCCATCCTCATAATTTTGCTCCTACTCATCCTCTCACTCCCCCCTCCTCTCACTCCCCCATCCTCATCCTCCTCTCACTCACTCCTCATTCTCTCACCCACCCATCCTCATCCTCTCTTACTGTCCTCACCCTCTCACCCCCTCCTCATCCTCTCACTCCCTCCTCATCCTCACACCCCCTTCCTCATCTTCTCACCCTCTTATCTTCTCACCCTCTCACCCCCTCATCAACTCACTCCCGCTCCTCATCCTCTCACCCCCTCCTCATCCTCTCACTCCCTCCTCATCCTCACACCCCCTTCCTCATCTTCTCACCCTCTTATCTTCTCACCCTCTCACCCCCTCATCCTCTCACTCCCCCTCCTCATCCTCTCACCCCCTCTTCATCCTCTCACTCCCTCTTCAGCCTCTCACTCCCCCTCATCCTCTCACTCCCCCCTCCTCATCTCACCCCCTCATCCTCTCACTCCCCCTTCTCATCCTCTCACTCCCCCTTCTCATTCTCTCACTCCCCCTCCTCATTCTCTCACTCCCTTCTCCTCATTCTTTCACTCCCCATCCTCATCATCTCACTCCCCCATATCATCCTCTCACTTCCCCTCCTCATCCTCACACCGCCCCTCCTCAACCTCTCACTCCCCCTTCCTCATCCTCTCACTCCCCCCTCCTCATCCTCTCACTCACCCTTCCTCATCCTCTCACTCCTCCCCTCCTCATCCTGTCACTGCAACCTCCTCATCCTGTCACTCCAACCTCCTCATCCTCACACCGCCCCTCCGCATCCTCTCACTCCCTCCCTCATCCTCTCACTCCCGATTCTCATCCTCTCACTCCCTCTTCATCCTCTCACTCACCCCTCCTCATCTTCTCACTCCTCCCCTCCTCATCCTGTCACTCCAACCTCCTCATCCTGTCACTCCAACCTCATCATCCTCTCACTCCCCCCTCCTCATCCTCTCACTCCCCCTCTCATCCTCTCACTCCCCCCTCCTCATCCTCTCACTTCCCACCTCCTCATCCTCTCGCTCCCCCCTCCTCATCCTCTCATGTCCCCCCCTCATCCTCTTACTCCCCCACTTAGTTAAAAATTTGCCAGGGGTCGGGCCCAACTTCTGCGTATGGTTGCTGGGCCTCCGATTACTGCCAGGCCCCTGCTGCACCGATCATCACCGGTCCATGCCGGAAGGAGGAATTGTGTGTGTGTGTGAGGGGGGAATTGAGTGTGTTGTCAGTGGGGCGGGGGGTTCAGTGTGAGGAGGGTGAGATTGAGTGAGAATAGGGTGACATTGAGTGATAGCTTAGGGGAGGGGAGAGTGTGAGAGATGGGGGAGTGAGCGAGAGGGAGGGAGAAAGAGAGAGAGGGGGTGGTGGGGGAGTGAGAGGAAGTGTGAGAAAGAAAAAGATAGAGATGTGGGGGAAGAGTGTAAGATTGGGAAAGAGAGAGAAGAAGAGAGAGGGGAGGGGAAGAGTGAGACAGGGGGAAGAGAAGTACATTGAGGAGGGAGTTGTGAAAAGGGGGGAGGAAATAGAGGGGGAGGAGAAATAGAAGGGAAATAGAGGGGGGAGCAATAGAGAGGGGGGAGCAATAGAGGGCGAGAGGGTGAAGAAATGTGTAAGAAGAAGAGGGTGGGGGCTGGGGACATTCACCATTCAGCTGGAGACGAGAGAGAGAGGGGGGACTGGGGGAGAGAGAGAACCAACCAAGTGACTTACACTATATACCTCCCCAAACACTCATACAATACGTGGAGAGATACAGTACCTGTGCACAAAAATGAACTGACTCTCTGTCCAGCAAATCCCATATTTCAGTGTGTGTGTGTGTGTGTGTGTGTGTGTGTGTATCATGATATATGTGTATGACTCGACTTCATGATTTGTTTGGTATTTAGTATTTTCTACTGACTTTATTTTGTGATCAAAATTGTTTCTTGCGGTGCATGGTTATCTGGGATATTGTAATAAAACTATGGTTCAGTAAACTGAGGGGGGGACGGGACACATGCATATGAGGTGAAACATGGCTATGGGATCATAGAAAACCTTGACCATTGCATTATCTTGATACAAAAACAAAGGAATCTAACAGATCACAGGGCTGGCATTGTGCCGGTGTGTTTGGCATGCTTGGAACATGATGTAATGTTTTAGCTTTGCTTTCCATCGTGCACAAGGTGCCAATCACACAGTGGGGCCTGTGCAGAGAACAGCGAAAAGCCCTATCTCACCAGTTTTTCGGCAAATATGCCTACAGCAATTATGTAAGTGCCGAAAAGCTGGCGAGATGAGGAAAATCCTCCGTTTTTTTGGCGGAAAATAAAAATCGCCCAGCGGGTGGCGAGAAGCAATATTTCGCCAGTGTTAAAACCCGCCGTATTCTAGTAGCGCCGATCAGCATCTCGGCGCTGATCGGCGCTCTAGAATGGAGACATTTTCTCCAATTCGCTCCGCCAACAAAAGTTGGCAAAAGTCTGGTGTTGAGCGGCGAAACATAGAAAAAAGCAGGCCCTTTTCCTGGCTCGGATTGATGCCGGGGGTCTCTGAAGGGGTTAACCAGCCATGCCAGGTCTTTTGTGGGTAGCGGGGGTAGGTGAAGGGGGTATTTGGACCATGGTGGCTGTTTAGGGCTTGTGGGGGGTGGCGGGTGGACTTAACCCCTCATGACCGTAGCGGTTAATACCACTAAGGTCATGAAGGGGTTAAGCCCCCCCACTACCCACCGGCAAGCCCTAAACAACCACCGTGGGGGTTAATACCCACTTCGCCCACCTCTGCTACCCACAATAAAAAAAATACACACACAACAGCCCCACAATAAATAAATATATATATAAATATATATATATATATATCACCAACAACTATATATATATATATTGATATATAGATATATAGATATATTTTACACCAACAACCCAATAAATATATATATATAGATATATATATATATATATCTATATATATATTTTACACCAACAAACCAATATATATATATATATTACACCAACAACACCTATACCCCCTAACATACAGTACATATACATACATATATATATACATATATGCACAGCAATGATACTATAGGCCGGCGGTTGCCCTTGGGTGTTACCCAATGAGATCATCGCAACTAAATCAACGATCTCACTGCCTCTAGTTCCATGTGACGGCACCATTTTGGTTTTCTTGACGTCATGTTAAAGGTAAATGAAGCAAAGCCATTCTGATTGGCTGGCTTAATTTCCATTAAATTACGTCAGCATTTTTTTCTCTTTAACAAAAATCACATGCTTTTCAGGGACCAATCAGGACCGTGAGAACCATTTGATGCAAAATGTGACGTCAAAGGCCTATAAAAGCCTATGTCGTCTCATTTTACAGCTAAACGCCATGAGGAGAGGATCTCTCCTCAGAAGAAGATGGCCAGTGTGTCGCAGAAAAAGAAGATGAAGAAGCCAGAAGACCCCGAAAACCCCGCAGACGGAGAAGAAGACCCTGAAAAGAAGACCCCAGACGGTATGGATTATAAAGACAAGAAAGAAGACACCACATTGGATTACAAAGGTTTTTTATTTTATGGGTTCCTGTCTTTGGAAGTAGGTTCAGAAGTAGGGGGTTTAAACGGAAGTCTGTCATTAGTCATCTACTGGTAAGTAAAGTAAAGAAATGTATTTTATTTAAGTAGTAACTTTTTTTTTTAATGTCAGATCTATTTTTTTACTGTCTATTTAATGCCCATGTATGTATATATATATATATCCCTATGGAGCTATATACATACATGTTAATTAAAGGATTGTTTTGCAAATGTTAATTAGATTTTTTCATGTCTTGTACTAGTATTTCCCCTGTTTGGTTAGAATTGTGTGTGTGAAATGTTCTGTATAATTTGTTATGTCATTTAAGATGATGATGGTTGCATGGGTATATGTTGGGACCCTGCCTTGATTTTTTATTATGGCTTATTTGGTGAACTTAGATTGTGTATGATCATGCTAGTTAGAAATAGAATTTTTTTTGCTATGGATTTGTTTTTGCATAACAATATTGAATATGGTTTTTGGTTTGAATTTTCTTGTAATGTATTTCGGATGCCATAAATTGTGTGTTGAAAATTTATTATTGTCTACTTGCTTTGTTTATATTGCATGTTTAATTTCAATCGTGTATTTGTTTTGGACCTTTAATTGCTATTGTGTACATGATGGAAATATTATTTGCATCATGTTCACATTGTTGAATTGTATGTTTTATTGAAATTTGCTATTTACTGGTTTGGATAGGCGCTTGCTGTATTCTCTTATGAGATGTGTTTTAATAGTTATTTGGCTTTGTTTTAATTTTGTCTGTGATGTTGTCAACTAGAGATCAGAAGTGTTCAATTAGTACTTGGATATCCTTTACCATTTCTTTGTAGATTGCTTAATCATACATGTATTTGAAATATTTATATATATATATATTGGGGTGATTGGACGCAGAGCGCAGGAGACAGATGGGCATTGTTACATGTGTTGTGTCGCAGCTGGGGAGCGGTGCACGATTGTCGTGTGAGTGCGCCGCGCGTGAGTGATGCGTGACGCGAACGGGGGGCGGACCAAGCTCCATAGAGGTGTTTGAAAACCTCCGTGTGCGCGCGTGTTTTGTTGCCGGTCATTTGATTAGATGAGTTATTAAAAGCAAATTGTGTAGTTACTGTACCCTCTCTCCAGTTCATTTATTTTTTCGTTCCGGTTGTGCATCGCACATTTTTCACTTTGTACTATCTACCTAGCGAACAGCACACCAAAAGGTGCCCTGCAGCAACCCACAGGAGCAGGATTGAACTGATGCACCCTTTCATAACTGTGAGTCTTCACTTTGTTATTATTGAGGATACAGTCTATGACAGGGGTGGGCAACCTATTTTTCAATGTAGCCACAGGTGTGGCGAATTAGAAGTGAAAATAGCCACACCATGTAAAAATTAGGTATTATGTTGCGCATGCGAAAATTTTAAACTACACACACTGTTTGAACAAGTTTACAAATTCTCCCACCGCAACCCCCCCTCCTCTCACGCCACCGCCACTACCCTACTCATCATCATCACCTCCCCCTCATCACCATCTCATTTAACCCTCATAATCATCATCATCTCCCCCCAGCACCCTTGATCTCCCCCCAGCACCCTAGATCTCCCCCAGTCCCTTTCAGCAGTCCCCCTCATCATCAAGCACAGCCCCCCATCCTACACGTAGGGAGCATGGGAGGATGTATAACGTGCTGGGAATAGGGCAGGGGAACTGTGACGGCGGGAGGGGGTAACTCCGCAGCAGCAGTGGGGGCAGGGTGGGTGCCGGTGTGGGCAGGCTTGGTGCAGCTGTGGGGGAGGGGGGTGGTCTGGGCAGCATGGGAGGGGAGGCTGAGGGCAGCGTGAGAGGGGATAATGAGGGCAGCGCGAGAGGAGATAATGAGGGCAGCACGAGAGGGGATAATGAGGGCAGCGCAAGAGGGGATAATGAGGGCAGCGCGAGAGGAGATAATGAGGGCAGCGCAAGAGGGGATAATGAGGGCAGCGCGAGAGGGGATGATGAGGGCAGAGCGAGAGGGGATAATGAGGGCAGCACGAGAGGGGATAATGAGGGCAGCGCGAGAGGGGATAATGAGGGCAGCACGAGAGGGGATAATGAGGGCAGCGCGAGAGGGGATAATGAGGGCAGCACGAGAGGGGATAATGAGGGCAGCGCGAGAGGGGATAATGAGGGCAGCGCGAGTGGGGATGATGAGTGCAGCGCGAGTGGGGATGATGAGGGCAGCGCGAGAGGGGATGATGAGTGCAGCGCGAGTGGGGATGATGAGGGAAGCGCGAGAGGTGATAATGAGGGCAGCGCGAGAGGTGATAATGAGGGCAGCGCGAGAGGGGATGATGAGGGCAGCGCGAGAGGGGATGATGAGGGGCAGCGCGAGAGGGGATGATGACTGCAGCGCGAGTGGGGATGATGAGGGCAGCGTGAGAGGGGATAATGAGGGCAGCACGAGAGGGGATAATGAGGGCAGCGCGAGAGGGGATAATGAGGGCAGCGCGAGTGGGGATGATGAGGGCAGCGCGAGTGGGGATGATGAGGGCAGCGCGAGTGGGGATGATGAGGGCAGCGCGAGAGGGGATGATGAGGGCAGCGCGAGTGGGGATGATGAGGGCAGCGCGAGTGGGGATGATGAGGGCAGCGCGAGTGGGGATGATGAGGGCAGCGCGAGAGGGGATGATGAGGGCAGCGCGAGAGGGGATGATGAGGGCAGCGCGAGAGGGGATGATGAGGGCAGCGCGAGAGGGGATGATGAGGGCAGCGCGAGAGGGGATGATGAGGGCAGCACGAGAGGGGATGATGAGGGCAGCGCGAGAGGGGATGATGAGGGCAGCGCGAGGGGATGATGAGGGCAGCGCGAGAGGGGATAATGAGGGCAGCGCGAGAGGTGATAATGAGGGCAGCGCGAGAGGTGATAATGAGGGCAGCGCTAGAGGGGATGATGAGGGCAGCGCGAGAGGTGATAATGAGGGCAGCGCGAGAGGGGATGATGAGGGCAGCGCGAGAGGGGATGATGAGGGCTGAGAGGGGATGATGAGGGCAGCGCGAGATGGGATGATGAGGGGCAGCGCGAGAGGGGATGATGAGGGGCAGCGCGAGAGGGGATGATGAGGGCAGCGCGAGAGGGGATGATGAGGGCAGCGCGAGAGGGGATGATGAGGGCAGCGCGAGAGGGGATGATGAGGGCAACGTGAGAGGGGATGATGAGGGGCAGCGCGAGAGGGGATGATGAGGGCAGCGTGAGAGGGGATGATGAGGGCAGTGCGAGAGGGGATGATGAGGGCAGCGCGAGAGGGGATGATGAGGGCAGCACGAGAGGGGATGATGAGGGCAGCATGAGAGGGGATGATGAGGGGCAGCGCGAGAGGGGATGATGAGGGCAGCGTGAGAGGGGATGATGAGGGCAGCGCGAGAGGGGATGATGAGGGCAGCAAGAGAGGGGAGGGTTAGTTGCAACTAATTTTGACAGATTTATTATAAATCATTCTTCCTGGTAATGCACAGGTTACTAAGAATTTATATTAGTGTTAGGGACCCTTGAGATGTGGTCTGCCGTGTAGTTGCTCAGGGGCTTACAACACTTTTGGCCAAAATGTTAAACTAAAAGACCATTTTATTTAATGGATATCTATACATATATATTTAGGCACTGTACCGTGTATATGTTTCACTGGATGTGCACTGAGCTCTGTCTGTGTTTCATGTTCTGTCTCTGTTGTATACACGGGTCAAACAAAGGTGTTTTAACCCCTCAGGTGCTCAGAAGAATAAATATGTTCTGTCTCTGGTTTTTAATATATATCGCCATGCTCAGTAGCACTCCTCTGTGACACTTATATGCTTATATGTATGTTGTGGTTATTTTGGGGGTTCAATATGAGCTTGCAGGTGTCCTGTATGTTCTACCTACCAATTAGATTGTAAGCTCTTAGGAGCAGGGACTCCTTTTCCTAAATGTTGCTTTTATGTCATGTGCTTTTTCCCATGATCTGTTATTTGTATTATTTATATGATTGGCACGTGTATTACTGCGGTGAAGCGCTATCTACATAAATGGCGCTAAATAAATAAAGACATACAGTACATACATACATCCAACATCCAACATGACAAAGCATATAGTTAAATATTTATCTGTCTCTCTCTCTCTCTCTCTCTCTCTCTCTTTCTCTCTCTCTCTCTCTCTCTGTCTCTGTCTCTGTCTCTCTCTCTGTCTCTGTCTCTGTCTCTGTCTCTCTCTCTGTCTTTCTCTCTGTCTCTGTCTCTCTCTCTGTCTCTCTCTCTGTCTCTGTCTCTCTCTCTGTCTCTGTCTCTGTCTCTCTCTCTGTCTCTGTCTCTCTCTCTGTCTCTCTCTCTGTCTCTCTCTCTCTCACTCATTCATTTGTTCATTTGTAAATAATTTCTTTAGTAAATTAAGAGTTCAATTAAAAATAGATACATTTTATTGAAGAGTTTTAAATATATTCTTAGTAAAATATGTTACAAACTGACTTATAAATATAAATCTTATTCACAGATATTCATAGAGCTTGGCATCAGTTACAGATTAGTCAGCGTTTTTTTTTTGGGGGGGGGCTTAAGTAGCTCATGGGGGAATGAAGTTTGTATGGTGGGTATCCGTAACGTTTAGAGATGTCATGATCCTTCTGCCTCTGAACAAAGCTCTGTAGCCTCCCCTCGGAGGTATGTTGACAGGCTTCCTCCCTCTCCAGTTGTGCTTTCCTTTTCATAGCCTGTCTCTCCTTTCTCTGTTGTGGTGGAATAGGTATGGAGACCACAAGCTCTTGGAGAGGCTGTTGACAGAAGGCTGGAGTGGTTTTAATGTTAGGTCTTGTGTACTCACTTATTTTAAATGTACATAGCCTAGGCCTGGCATTAATACTAACGCTTTCAATTCCAGAAATACTGTCCTGTTTTTTGGCAATGCACCTATTAATCACATCAGTAAGAGACCCCTGAACACGAGAAGCAGAAGTCTGGCTTTGGCTTCCTTGCATTGGTCCAAGCTTTTTTCCAAATGGAATGGATCCTGCGGGTGCCCCTGGACCTGTGGGACCTGCTTTTTTACCCAATGGGTGATATACTTGAACAGAGTTAATCATTTGGAGGCTGAGGTTGCTGCGATGGGCTTTCAACTTTCCTTGTTCAGAAGGTTCCAATGCCTTCTTCCCCTTCCCAAGGACTTCTGAAGTCACCCCAGGCTGATTAGCACTTTTTCTTTTGAGAGCTTTGGGGCTATTATCAGTACCACAAGCCAGCACTTGCTCAAAACTGAAAACGCTGGTCTGGCTCTTTGTTTTCTTCATTAGCTGCTTGCTATTGCTGTTCTGTTTACGTTTGATCCCCATCTCCTGCGTTTTCTTCAGTTTAGGATTAATGGGAGTAACAGCAGGTGTCTTTGCATCCATTGAACCTTCACGGCTTTGCAGCATCTTTTCAGATACCTTATTGGAAATGTGGGCACCTGAGAGACAAACACGTTTCATCTTTTTTAACAGAGCAGCCTGGTCATCAGATTGTGGGCCATGGGGTGACTTCCCTGGTATAGGAGCAGAAGAATGATTTACTGGCTTTGACATTGGTTTAACCTTCTTTTGCAGTGCAGTTTGAGGGACTTGATCCTTTGCAGCTGAAGAAAGGATCTTTTTCTTTTTTGTTTCCACTGTGGAGCACTTTGGTACCCCCTCAGACTTTGACGGACACTCGGTCTTCACTGATCTCAGCACGTTATTACCCAAGAAATGGGAAGAGCTGGTTGCCTTCCCAACTGGATGTAAAGACGACACCTTTATACCAAGATTTGAAGGGGCTGTTGTATGTTTCATAGCTTTTACAGCTCCTGACATAATATCTGTAGACTGCTGAGTGATTGGAATGTCGCCCCTCACCACTTCTTGAAGATACTGGGGACCTCCATACTGCTCTCTGTTAAGAATGGTCACAAATCTAGATGCTGGTTGCAAATATTTGGTGCTAGTCAGTTGTTGGTGAGATGTGGGGACTTCAGTCCTTACCAGTGGAACCTTCTGAGCAATATGTGAGGGGGCCTTCACCTCTGAAGATCTCTTCTCCATATCTTTAAACCCACCCCTTTTCCACACTGGCACACATAACTCTTTGTTGCCTTGCACATCAATATGTAACTTTGAGAGGTGGCTCAGCTTCCGAGTATGTTGAGTTGGATACATTAGAGGTGGTTCACTTTTTTTGTTAGCAGCAAGCTGAACTGCTCCTTGTGTAATTAAATTGGCCTGGGAAATATGTTGGGCTCCAAGCGAGGTCTGACACACTGTAACAAAATCAAAAAGGAGAAATAATCAATTATCATAAATACCAACACATTGTACAAAATAACACAAAGAAAGAAAAGCAAACACATGCTTAATCCCTTCAGTATTGGTGAGGACTACATACTGTAGAATTCTATATCTTTGTAACACTACAGTGGCGAGTGATCGTAATTAAAGATCTTTATACTGTAACAGGTAATGGTATCGGTCAAGGAGAAGATTTTGAACAATGATTAGTAAAGATTCTCCATGTCTCACCTTGTAAGGTCTGCAACACAATGCAGTGGGGAAAGGGAATTAAGCTAATTACACATGGAAATCAGTGCAAAGAACTACTGTACACAATGCAAAATGATGAGAGATAACCATGTTTTATCACAATAATGATGGTGGAGTGATGAAGACGAAGAGAAGTAGGTTTTATTGGTGGGGATATCATTAGTGAAAAAGAAGGCAGATTATGATAACAGGCCAACAAGAGGTTCACAAGTCCCTGTGTGTCATTTGTCAATGGGAAAACCAATGCACTACAGTAGCTACTCAGTTTTGCATGTTATCAATTTATGTAACAAAGCAGCATTCAACTTAAGGAACATCCACAAACGTTTAGCTGCAATAGCAACAACTGGGGAAAATGCTATGATTTGGGCATCTAGGTCTCTCCTTTTTTGCCCCTTGTGTTCCCCCAACTGAACCTGGTTTGCCTTACCCACCTGACACTCCTCCTACTTTTACGTTTTCGGCTATCCTGGTTGCTTGGGGATCAGGGGCTGCCGAATAATGAGCCAGTGGATAGGACGGTCTTGGGCTTTTCTCCTTTAGGACCAGGAGCACTTCCCTCTGGTGCCCTGGGTGTTGTGAAGCAGAGCTCCCCCTGGTGGAGGTTATTGGCAGCCCAGTGGGTGTCTGTAAGAAGGAGCCAATCTGTGCTGAAGGCACTTGCATGGGCTGAGGTCGGTTGTAAATATAATGAGCTGTGTTGCCACCAGTTGGAGCATATTGGCCAGGAACTGGGTGGTATGTCCTACCCTGAGCGTGCATTCCTCTAAGGGGTATGTATGGTGGCTGCTGAAGTCGTGCATACTGGGTGGCCATTATACAAGGCCATATTGTAGCACTGCTTTCCACCTGTGTGTTGGGACGGAAAGTAACAGGCTGCGTTGTGGCTTCTCCCCTAACCTGTCCTGCAAATCCTGTGTGTCCTCCTGTAGCAGGGTGGTAGAATCCTCCGTTCATGTCCAATACACGAGGGTAAGTGCGTGTTGCCTGTGGGATCTGCTGTAGATACATTGGTGTTCCTGCAGACCCTTGTTGCAAAATCATGCCTTGGGCCCCATGTCTGTAGACTTCTGTGTTCCTCCCTACTGGGTGGGACCTGTTGCTCCATGAAGGGTAAGCAGTGGTGACTGCAGGAGCACTGCAGGCCGGTGGAGGGTTCACAGCAGAGGAATTTAAAAACTGATCTGTAAGGAAGAAAGGTGAAAGTGAAGGGCCTGAAAAGCACAATCAAGGCACATTTCTTTAACACAAGGGGACTCGACTCCAGTCTTCAAGCCCCACCCAAAAGGTTAACTTTTCAGGATATTCCAGCTTTAGCACAGGTGGCACAATCACTCAATTAGCCTCTGATTGAGTCACCTGTGCTGAAGCAGGGACTGATTGAGTCAGCTGTGCTGAAGCTGGGACTGATTGAGTCGCCTGCGCTGAAGCTGGGATATCCTGAAAGCCTGACTTTGGGGGGTTAGGACTGCTTTAACAGACCTGCTAAAAGATATTCTTGATATCAAATACATATGAAATACATAGAGATGCTCACTTGGCTTGGTATATTTATTTTGCCTTTAAAATATTTGGGGTTTTGGTTCTGGTTCTGAATAAAGTTTTGGGGGGTCTTTGTTTTGTTATGAATAGCAAGCACTAACAGGGAAAATGGCTTGCTGGGAAAAAACATTTATTTGATTATCAATGTTACAGACCACTACTCTGATCAGAAGCTTCAATATTTAAATACATTTTTAAGCAAGCTCCATGATTGCCTTCCATTCATAGCATTGCTATGTATTGAAACACCAGAGCACCCATACATTTTAGCTCAATATATGGGGTTTAAAAAAAATATATATATCTTTAAATGCCATGGCTAATCACTATATATATATTAATGATGTGCTGGGATGCAACACAGACAGAAAACTATTTCTAGGTAGTTATAATAGCATGTCTTAGATCAGATGCATTGTAAGGAACCCTAATCCTCTCCAATAGCGTGTCTGAGATTCTTCTGTATTAAGTACAATTTTAAAATGATCTGAAAATTACAGCGAACCTTTTAGGGATGCCCGGGGATCCCAAGGGTTCCTATGAGCCCTGGTTGAAAAACACTGCTGTAGACAATAATTTAAGGATATGGATGAAAGTAGTCGACCATTACACCCCAGGATGTACAGTAGAATTGGTCCAATAGTTATTGACCTAAATTTAGGGCAAGGAAAAAGCATGCCTTATAAATAACTAATTCTACTGTATACACTAAGGTTCCTGTGTCTTTTTTTACTATCCCATAGATCCCATAGACGTTTGCCGCTTTGACATTTATGTATACAGTACATGTGTTCTTTTCTATACATTACTGTTCAAATCATTTAAGATTTTGACTTACAAGCCAGATATAAAAGTAAATACAATAAAACAAATGTGTGTGTACAGTATGTATCTATAATAAATCAGTTTTGACTTTTATAAAAAAAAATATTATCCAATAAAGGCCAGGTACCTAACCCCCCTGGGTGTTGTCTACCTCCGTCCCTCCCCCCCCCCCGCCCCCCATCCGTCTTCTTTCTCCCATCCATTGATAGGAGTCATGTTATCTGTTCTGTACCACATAAAACATTGTGAAAGTAAACAGTTCAAAAATATAGATATTATCCATTTCTTTTTGGGTATGTAAAGGTCACGTTTCTTCCTACCTGCCATGATACAGAGTTAAGGTGGAGATAATTAGTCTCTCTGTACAGCGCCACACTTTTCCTATCTCTGAGATGTCCACAAAACTAACGGTTTCCTTCGGGAACTAATTCAAGTCAAGCACAAACAAGTTTACATTTGTGTATTTATCTCAGTCTCTAAGGCGATTCCATGATGTCATTACAGAACACGGCTGCAGCATCTCCTAGGAGGCTCAATGATGCTGTCTCGTGATGTCATAATAGAGAAATCAGTTACTTTGATATTTAATTTCATGGGGTTGAGCAGTGGTTAACTAGAGTAGCAGTCATAAAAATCACAGCTGCTGTGATACATTGTATTGCGTACATTGGGTGACACAAGTACACATATGGACAGTGCCACTGACAGCAGTGGGATCAACATATCACTGGGTTCAAATGCATTGACTTCATGACAAGAAAGTATCATCCCCTTATGTATGTCACATGTAAAACGCTGAGAAGTTACTGTATATGTCAAACAGAATAAATAGCACCACCTGCACGGATACAATCAGTCATTTGTCAGATTCTACTAAGGCCAGGCACAGTATTTCTCCTTTTTAAACACATTTGAAGCTCTCTCTTTGGGGTCTATGTATCAAGGCAATTTTGGAGCAAAAAGCCTGCACTTACTGTATGTACTGTATCTAAGCATTTTGATCCAAATTGTGCCCCATCTTCCTCAGCTTGTACATTGGGGAGAGTCAGTAAGAGGAGTTGGGGAGAAGTTACATGGTGCACAGATTATAAGGAGATGCATCACATTCTGCGTCTCTGTCCCAGCATGCACCTTGGGGAGAGCAGTAGGAGGAGTTGGGGAGGAGTTACATGGACCATAAAAAAATAATATATAAATGTCCAAAATGTTTGGTCCGATATGAATATGTTCAAATTCAAAGAATAGAATAGATTGATCTATGATCGGGTATATTTGCACAGATTATAAGGAGATGTATCACATTCTGCGTCAGTCCCAGCTTGCACCTTGGGGAGAGTCAGTAGGAGGAGTTGGGGGGAGTTACATGGTGCACAGATTCTTTTGAGATGTACAGTATCACAAGCTGCATTTCTCTGATACTTTTTTTTTAACCTTTTATTTGCCCAAAAACTATCCTCCATATCGGAAGTGCCATAAGTCTAACATACCGCGTCAGAAGTAAGAAACTGTTCTTACAGTATATATGCTGCGGCTCTGCTCCAAAAAATAGAGCCATGCGTCTAAACACAATTTCTCGATGTTGCTGCATAGACCCCTTATGTCCTAATTCCAGCACTGGGGAAGTGTTCAACTCCATTCAAGGGCAGTCTAAACTAAACTACTACTTTGGTACAGTACTGCACTTTGCTTTAATGCTTCAGACATACGCATTATGGGTACTGAATGGGTCCCCCTGCTTATTTGTGGGGGGATAGAGATGAGTCTTTTACAATGAGAGTGCTACTGGATCTATATTCTATATACAGTGGCACTTCGCGGCTTTAATTACAATTTATTTTTGGGATGTTTTTTGTCAGTACACTAAAACCTCCTCTTGGATAGACACAGGGGGATATTCTAGTAGCTGGGAGTTGTGCAAAAGCGTGCAGAAAGAGCCTTATCCGATTGGATTTCTAGATTTTGCTCTTCTGTAAGTCCTTCTCGCATGTTCAAACCAAGTGGGTCGAGAGAGACCCACATCGCAACAAAACCCATATGAATTTTATGAAGTATATATTTTTTGTTATATCCCCATTGTCAGTCTCCCACCCCACCCTCATTCTCTCCCACCCCCACCCCTATTCCCTTTCCCACCCCTCCACATTCTCTCTCTCTCCTCTCCCCCTCCTTATCCGCTCTCCTCCCCTCCTTATCCTCTCTCCTACAACATCATCTCTCCCCATCCTATCTCCCCCCTCATCCACCCCCTTTGCATCCCCTCACTCCCACCCTCCTCATCCTCTCTCCCCCTCCCCATCCTCTATCCTCCCTCTTCATCCTCTCTCTTCCTTTTCATCCTCTCACTCCCCCCCTGTTTATCCTCCCTCCCCCTCCTCATCCTGTCCCCTTCCTCATCCTCTCCCACTCCTCATCATCTCCCGACGCCTCTCCCCCTCCTCATCCTCTCCGCTTCCTCTACAGCCTCGCAACCCCTTCTCCGCCTCTGCTCATCACCACTATCTCCTCATCATCTTTCCATGCCTCCTAATCATCTCACTCCCCCCCCCTCCTCATCCCCTCACTACACTGGTCATTATGCTCTCACTCCCACAACTCCTCATCCTCTCACGGCCCCCATCCTCATCCTCTCACTACACCCTCCCTCATCCTCTCACTATACCCCTCCTCATCCTTTCACTGCCCCCTCCTCATCCTCTCACTCGCCCCCTCTTCATCCTCTCACTCCCCCCTCCTCATCCTCTCACTCCCCCCTCCTCATCCCCTCACTCCCCCCTCCTCATCCCCTCACTCCCCCCTCCTCATCCTCTCACTCCTCATCCTCTTACTCCTCATCCTCTCACTCCCCCCTCCATCTCCTCTCACTCCCCCATCCTCATAATTTTGCTCCTACTCATCCTCTCACTCCCCCCTCCTCTCACTCCCCCATCCTCATCCTCCTCTCACTCACTCCTCATTCTCTCACCCACCCATCCTCATCCTCTCTTACTGTCCTCACCCTCTCACCCCCTCCTCATCCTCTCACTCCCTCCTCATCCTCACACCCCCTTCCTCATCTTCTCACCCTCTTATCTTCTCACCCTCTCACCCCCTCACTCCCGCTCCTCATCCTCTCACCCCCTCCTCATCCTCTCACTCCCTCCTCATCCTCACACCCCCTTCCTCATCTTCTCACCCTCTTATCTTCTCACCCTCTCACCCCCTCATCCTCTCACTCCCCCTCCTCATCCTCTCACCCCCTCTTCATCCTCTCACTCCCTCTTCATCCTCTCACTCCCCCTCATCCTCTCACTCCCCCCTCCTCATCTCACCCCCTCATCCTCTCACTCCCCCTTCTCATCCTCTCACTCCCCCTTCTCATTCTCTCACTCCCCCTCCTCATTCTCTCACTCCCTTCTCCTCATTCTTTCACTCCCCATCCTCATCATCTCACTCCCCCATATCATCCTCTCACTTCCCCTCCTCATCCTCACACCGCCCCTCCTCAACCTCTCACTCCCCCTTCCTCATCCTCTCACTCCCCCCTCCTCATCCTCTCACTCACCCTTCCTCATCCTCTCACTCCTCCCCTCCTCATCCTGTCACTGCAACCTCCTCATCCTGTCACTCCAACCTCCTCATCCTCACACCGCCCCTCCGCATCCTCTCACTCCCTCCCTCATCCTCTCACTCCCGATTCTCATCCTCTCACTCCCTCTTCATCCTCTCACTCACCCCTCCTCATCTTCTCACTCCTCCCCTCCTCATCCTGTCACTCCAACCTCCTCATCCTGTCACTCCAACCTCATCATCCTCTCACTCCCCCCTCCTCATCCTCTCACTCCCCCTCTCATCCTCTCACTCCCCCCTCCTCATCCTCTCACTTCCCACCTCCTCATCCTCTCGCTCCCCCCTCCTCATCCTCTCATGTCCCCCCCTCATCCTCTTACTCCCCCACTTAGTTAAAAATTTGCCAGGGGTCGGGCCCAACTTCTGCGTATGGTTGCTGGGCCTCCGATTACTGCCAGGCCCCTGCTGCACCGATCCTCACCGGTCCATGCCGGAAGGAGGAATTGTGTGTGTGTGTGAGGGGGGAATTGAGTGTGTTGTCAGTGGGGCGGGGGGTTCAGTGTGAGGAGGGTGAGATTGAGTGAGAATAGGGTGACATTGAGTGATAGCTTAGGGGAGGGGAGAGTGTGAGAGATGGGGGAGTGAGCGAGAGGGAGGGAGAAAGAGAGAGAGGGGGTGGTGGGGGAGTGAGAGGAAGTGTGAGAAAGAAAAAGATAGAGATGTGGGGGAAGAGTGTAAGATTGGGAAAGAGAGAGAAGAAGAGAGAGGGGAGGGGAAGAGTGAGACAGGGGGAAGAGAAATACATTGAGGAGGGAGTTGTGAAAAGGGGGGAGGAAATAGAGGGGGAGGAGAAATAGAAGGGAAATAGAGGGGGGAGCAATAGAGAGGGGGGAGCAATAGAGGGCGAGAGGGTGAAGAAATGTGTAAGAAGAAGAGGGTGGGGGCTGGGGACATTCACCATTCAGCTGGAGACGAGAGAGAGAGGGGGGACTGGGGGAGAGAGAGAACCAACCAAGTGACTTACACTATATACCTCCCCAAACACTCATACAATACGTGGAGAGATACAGTACCTGTGCACAAAAATGAACTGACTCTCTGTCCAGCAAATCCCATATTTCAGTGTGTGTGTGTGTGTGTGTGTGTGTGTGTGTGTGTGTGTGTGTGTGTGTGTGTGTGTGTGTGTGTGTGTGTGTGTGTGTGTGTGTGTGTGTGTGTGTGTGTGTGTGTGTGTGTGTGTGTGTGTGTGTATCATGATATATGTGTATGACTCGACTTCATGATTTGTTTGGTATTTTGTATTTTCTACTGACTTTATTTTGTGATCAAAATTGTTTCTTGCGGTGCATGGTTATCTGGGATATTGTAATAAAACTATGGTTCAGTAAACTGAGGGGGGGACGGGACACATGCATATGAGGTGAAACATGGCTATGGGATCATAGAAAACCTTGACCATTGCATTATCTTGATACAAAAACAAAGGAATATAACAGATCACAGGGCTGGCATTGTGCCGGTGTGTTTGGCATGCTTGGAACATGATGTAATGTTTTAGCTTTGCTTTCCATCGTGCACAAGGTGCCAATCACACAGTGGGGCCTGTGCAGAGAACAGCGAAAAGCCCTATCTCACCAGTTTTGCCTACAGCAATTATGTAAGTGCCGAAAAGCTGGCGAGATGAGGAAAATCCTCCGTTTTTTTGGCGGAAAATAAAAATCGCCCAGCGGGTGGCGAGAAGCAATATTTCGCCAGTGTTAAAACCCGCCGTATTCTAGTAGCGCCGATCAGCATCTCGGCGCTGATCGGCGCTCTAGAATGGAGACATTTTCTCCAATTCGCTCCGCCAACAAAAGTTGGCAAAAGTCTGGTGTTGAGCGGCGAAACATAGAAAAAAGCAGGCCCTTTTCCTGGCTCGGATTGATGCCGGGGGTCTCTGAAGGGGTTAACCAGCCATGCCAGGTCTTTTGTGGGTAGCGGGGGTAGGTGAAGGGGGTATTTGGACCATGGTGGCTGTTTAGGGCTTGTGGGGGGTGGCGGGTGGACTTAACCCCTCATGACCGTAGCGGTTAATACCACTAAGGTCATGAAGGGGTTAAGCCCCCCCACTACCCACCGGCAAGCCCTAAACAACCACCGTGGGGGTTAATACCCACTTCGCCCACCTCTGCTACCCACAATAAAAAAAAATACACACACAACAGCCCCACAATAAATAAATATATATATAAATATATATATATATATATATCACCAACAACTATATATATATATATTGATATATACATATATAGATATATTTTACACCAACAACCCAATAAATATATATATATATATATATATATATATAAAAATATATCTATATATATATTTTACACCAACAAACCAATATATATATATATATTACACCAACAACACCTATACCCCCTAACATACAGTACATATACATACATATATATATACATATATGCACAGCAATGATACTATAGGCCGGCGGTTGCCCTTGGGTGTTACCCAATGAGATCATCGCAACTAAATCAACGATCTCACTGCCTCTAGTTCCATGTGACGGCACCATTTTGGTTTTCTTGACGTCATGTTAAAGGTAAATGAAGCAAAGCCATTCTGATTGGCTGGCTTAATTTCCTTTAAATTACGTCAGCATTTTTTTCTCTTTAACAAAAATCACATGCTTTTCAGGGACCAATCAGGCCCGTGAGAACCATTTGATGCAAAATGTGACGTCAAAGGCCTATAAAAGCCTATGTCGTCTCATTTTACAGCTAAACGCCATGAGGAGAGGATCTCTCCTCAGAAGAAGATGGCCAGTGTGTCGCAGAAAAAGAAGATGAAGAAGCCAGAAGACCCCGAAAACCCCGCAGACGGAGAAGAAGACCCTGAAAAGAAGACCCCAGACGGTATGGATTATAAAGACAAGAAAGAAGACACCACATTGGATTACAAAGGTTTTTTATTTTATGGGTTCCTGTCTTTGGAAGTAGGTTCAGAAGTAGGGGGTTTAAACGGAAGTCTGTCATTAGTCATCTACTGGTAAGTAAAGTAAAGAAATGTATTTTATTTAAGTAGTAACTTTTTTTTTTAATGTCAGATCTATTTTTTTACTGTCTATTTAATGCCCATGTATGTATATATATATATCCCTATGGAGCTATATACATACATGTTAATTAAAGGATTGTTTTGCAAATGTTAATTAGATTTTTTCATGTCTTGTACTAGTATTTCCCCTGTTTGGTTAGAATTGTGTGTGTGAAATGTTTTGTATAATTTGTTATGTCATTTAAGATGATGATGGTTGCATGGGTATATGTTGGGACCCTGCCTTGATTTTTTATTATGGCTTATTTGGTGAACTTAGATTGTGTATGATCATGCTAGTTAGAAATAGAATTTTTTTTGCTATGGATTTGTTTTTGCATAACAATATTGAATATGGTTTTTGGTTTGGATTTTCTTGTAATGTATTTCGGATGCCATAAATTGTGTGTTGAAAATTTATTATTGTCTACTTGCTTTGTTTATATTGCATGTTTAATTTCAATCGTGTATTTGTTTTGGACCTTTAATTGCTATTGTGTACATGATGGAAATATTATTTGCATCATGTTCACATTGTTGAATTGTATGTTTTATTGAAATTTGCTATTTACTGGTTTGGATAGGCGCTTGCTGTATTCTCTTATGAGATGTGTTTTAATAGTTATTTGGCTTTGTTTTAATTTTGTCTGTGATGTTGTCAACTAGAGATCAGAAGTGTTCAATTAGTACTTGGATATCCTTTACCATTTCTTTGTAGATTGCTTAATCATACATGTATTTGAAATATTTATATATATATATATTGGGGTGATTGGACGCAGAGCGCAGGAGACAGATGGGCATTGTTACATGTGTTGTGTCGCAGCTGGGGAGCGGTGCACGATTGTCGTGTGAGTGCGCCGCGCGTGAGTGATGCGTGACGCGAACGGGGGGCGGACCAAGCTCCATAGAGGTGTTTGAAAACCTCCGTGTGCGCGCGTGTTTTGTTGCCGGTCATTTTATTAGATGAGTTATTAAAAGCAAATTGTGTAGTTACTGTACCCTCTCTCCAGTTCATTTATTTTTTCGTTCCGGTTGTGCATCGCACATTTTTCACTTTGTACTATCTACCTAGCGAACAGCACACCAAAAGGTGCCCTGCAGCAACCCACAGGAGCAGGATTGAACTGATGCACCCTTTCATAACTGTGAGTCTTCACTTTGTTATTATTGAGGATACAGTCTATGACAGGGGTGGGCAACCTATTTTTCAATGTAGCCACAGGTGTGGCGAATTAGAAGTGAAAATAGCCATACCATGTAAAAATTAGGTATTATGTTGCGCATGCGAAAATTTTAAACTACACACACTGTTTGAACAAGTTTACAAATTCTCCCACCGCAACCCCCCCTCCTCTCACGCCACCGCCACTACCCTACTCATCATCATCACCTCCCCCTCATCACCATCTCATTTAACCCTCATAATCATCATCATCTCCCCCCAGCACCCTTGATCTCCCCCCAGCACCCTAGATCTCCCCCAGTCCCTTTCAGCAGTCCCCCTCATCATCAAGCACAGCCCTCCATCCTACACGTAGGGAGCATGGGAGGATGTATAACGTGCTGGGCATAGGGCAGGGGAACTGTGACGGCGGGAGGGGGTAACTCCGCAGCAGCAGTGGGGGCAGGGTGGGTGCCGGTGTGGGCAGGCTTGGAGCAGCTGTGGGGGAGGGGGGTGGTCTGGGCAGCATGGGAGGGGAGGCTGAGGGCAGCGTGAGAGGGGATAATGAGGGCAGCGCGAGAGGAGATAATGAGGGCAGCACGAGAGGGGATAATGAGGGCAGCGCAAGAGGGGATAATGAGGGCAGCGCGAGAGGAGATAATGAGGGCAGCGCAAGAGGGGATAATGAGGGCAGCGCGAGAGGGGATGATGAGGGCAGAGCGAGAGGGGATAATGAGGGCAGCACGAGAGGGGATAATGAGGGCAGCGCGAGAGGGGATAATGAGGGCAGCACGAGAGGGGATAATGAGGGCAGCGCGAGAGGGGATAATGAGGGCAGCACGAGAGGGGATAATGAGGGCAGCGCGAGAGGGGATAATGAGGGCAGCGCGAGTGGGGATGATGAGTGCAGCGCGAGTGGGGATGATGAGGGCAGCGCGAGAGGGGATGATGAGTGCAGCGCGAGTGGGGATGATGAGGGAAGCGCGAGAGGTGATAATGAGGGCAGCGCGAGAGGTGATAATGAGGGCAGCGCGAGAGGGGATGATGAGGGCAGCGCGAGAGGGGATGATGAGGGGCAGCGCGAGAGGGGATGATGAGTGCAGCGCGAGTGGGGATGATGAGGGCAGCGTGAGAGGGGATAATGAGGGCAGCACGAGAGGGGATAATGAGGGCAGCGCGAGTGGGGATGATGAGGGCAGCGCGAGTGGGGATGATGAGGGCAGCGCGAGTGGGGATGATGAGGGCAGCGCGAGAGGGGATGATGAGGGCAGCGCGAGTGGGGATGATGAGGGCAGCGCGAGTGGGGATGATGAGGGCAGCGCGAGTGGGGATGATGAGGGCAGCGCGAGTGGGGATGATGAGGGCAGCGTGAGAGGGGATGATGAGGGCAGCGCGAGAGGGGATGATGAGGGCAGCGCGAGAGGGGATGATGAGGGCAGCGCGAGAGGGGATGATGAGGGCAGCGCGAGAGGGGATGATGAGGGCAGCACGAGAGGGGATAATGAGGGCAGCGCGAGAGGTGATAATGAGGGCAGCGCGAGAGGTGATAATGAGGGCAGCGCTAGAGGGGATGATGAGGGCAGCGCGAGAGGTGATAATGAGGGCAGCGCGAGAGGGGATGATGAGGGCAGCGCGAGAGGGGATGATGAGGGCTGAGAGGGGATGATGAGGGCAGCGCGAGAGGGGATGATGAGGGGCAGCGCGAGAGGGGATGATGAGGGCAGCGCGAGAGGGGATGATGAGGGCAGCGCGAGAGGGGATGATGAGGGCAGCGCGAGAGGGGATGATGAGGGCAGCACGAGAGGGGATGATGAGGGCAGCGCGAGAGGGGATAATGAGGGCAGCGCGAGAGGGGATAATGAGGGCAGCGCGATAGGGGATGATGAGGGCAGCGCTAGAGGGGATAATGAGGGCAGCGCGAGAGGGGATAATGAGGGCAGCGCGAGAGGGGATAATGAGGGCAGCACGAGAGGGGATAATGAGGGCAGCGCGAGAGGGGATAATGAGGGCAGCACGAGAGGGGATAATGAGGGCAGCGCGAGAGGGGATAATGAGGGCAGCACGAGAGGGGATAATGAGGGCAGCGCGAGAGGGGATAATGAGGGCAGCGCGAGAGGGGATAATGAGGGCAGCGCGAGTGGGGATGATGAGTGCAGCGCGAGTGGGGATGATGAGGGCAGCGCGAGAGGGGATGATGAGTGCAGCGCGAGTGGGGATGATGAGGGAAGCGCGAGAGGTGATAATGAGGGCAGCGCGAGAGGTGATAATGAGGGCAGCGCGAGAGGGGATGATGAGGGCAGCGCGAGAGGGGATGATGAGGGGCAGCGCGAGAGGGGATGATGAGTGCAGCGCGAGTGGGGATGATGAGGGCAGCGTGAGAGGGGATAATGAGGGCAGCACGAGAGGGGATAATGAGGGCAGCGCGAGAGGGGATAATGAGGGCAGCGCGAGTGGGGATGATGAGGGCAGCGCGAGTGGGGATGATGAGGGCAGCGCGAGTGGGGATGATGAGGGCAGCGCGAGAGGGGATGATGAGGGCAGCGCGAGTGGGGATGATGAGGGCAGCGCGAGTGGGGATGATGAGGGCAGCGCGAGTGGGGATGATGAGGGCAGCGCGAGTGGGGATGATGAGGGCAGCGCGAGAGGGGATGATGAGGGCAGCGCGAGAGGGGATGATGAGGGCAGCGCGAGAGGGGATGATGAGGGCAGCGCGAGAGGGGATGATGAGGGCAGCGCGAGAGGGGATGATGAGGGCAGCACGAGAGGGGATGATGAGGGCAGCGCGAGAGGGGATGATGAGGGCAGCGCGAGGGGATGATGAGGGCAGCGCGAGAGGGGATAATGAGGGCAGCGCGAGAGGTGATAATGAGGGCAGCGCGAGAGGTGATAATGAGGGCAGCGCTAGAGGGGATGATGAGGGCAGTGCGAGAGGTGATAATGAGGGCAGCGCGAGAGGGGATGATGAGGGCAGCGCGAGAGGGGATGATGAGGGCTGAGAGGGGATGATGAGGGCAGCGCGAGAGGGGATGATGAGGGGCAGCGCGAGAGGGGATGATGAGGGCAGCGCGAGAGGGGATGATGAGGGCAGCGCGAGAGGGGATGATGAGGGCAGCGCGAGAGGGGATGATGAGGGCAGCGCGAGAGGGGATGATGAGGGCAGCGCGAGAGGGGATAATGAGGGCAGCGCGAGAGGGGATAATGAGGGCAGCGCGATAGGGGATGATGAGGGCAGCGCGAGAGGGGATAATGAGGGCAGCGCGAGAGGGGATGATGAGGGCAGCGTGAGAGGGGATAATGAGGGCAGCGCGAGAGGGAATGATGAGGGCAGCGCGAGAGGGGATAATGAGGGCAGCGCGAGAGGGGATAATGAGGGCAGCGCGAGAGGGGATGATGAGGGCAGCGCGAGAGGGGATGATGAGGGCAGCACGAGAGGGGATGATGAGGGCAGCATGAGAGGGGATGATGAGGGGCAGCGCGAGAGGGGATGATGAGGGGCAGCGCGAGAGGGGATGATGAGGGCAGCGCGAGAGGGGATGATGAGGGCAGCGCGAGGGGGGATGATGAGGGCAGCGCGAGAGGGGATAATGAGGGCAGCGAGAGGGGATAATGAGGGCAGCGCGAGGGGATGATGAGGGCAGCTCGAGAGGGGATGATGAGGGCAGCGCGAGAGGGGATGATGAGGGCAGCACGAGAGGGGATGATGAGGGCAGCGCGAGAGGGGATGATGAGGGCAGCGTGAGAGGGGATAATGAGGGCAGCGCGAGAGGGGATGATGAGGGCAGCGCGAGAGGGGATGATGAGGGCAGCACGAGAGGGGATGATGAGGGCAGCGCGAGAGGGGATGATGAGGGCAGCGCGAGAGGGGATGATGAGGGCAGCGTGAGAGGGGATGATGAGGGCAGCACGAGAGGGGATGATGAGGGCAGCGCGAGAGGGGATAATGAGGGCAGCGCGAGAGGGGATGATGAGGGCAGCGCGAGAGGGGATGATGAGGGGCAGCGCGAGAGGGGATGATGAGGGCAGCACGAGTGGTGATGATGAGGGCAGCGCGAGAGGGGATGATGAGGGCAGCACGAGAGGAGATGATGAGGGCAGCGCGAGAGGGGATGATGAGGGGCAGCGCGAGAGGGGATGATGAGGGGCAGCGCGAGAGGGGATGATGAGGGCAGCGCGAGAGGGGATGATGAGGGCAGCGCGAGAGGGGATGATGAGGGCAGCGCGAGAGGGGATGATGAGGGCAGCACGAGAGGGGATGATGAGGGCAGCGCGAGAGGGGATAATGAGGGCAGCGCGAGAGGGGATAATGAGGGCAGCGCGAGAGGGGATGATGAGGGCAGCGCGAGAGGGGATGATGAGGGCAGCGCGAGAGGGGATGATGAGGGCAGCGCGAGGGGGGATGATGAGGGCAGCGCGAGAGGGGATGATGAGGGCAGCGCGAGAGGGGATAATGAGGGCAGCGCGAGTGGGGATGATGAGGGCAGCACGAGTGGTGATGATGAGGGCAGCGCGAGAGGGGATGATGAGGGCAGCGTGAGAGGGGATGATGAGGGCAGCGCGAGAGGGGATGATGAGGGCAGCGCGAGAGGGGATGATGAGGGCAGCGTGAGAGGGGATGATGAGGGCAGCGCGAGAGGGGATGATGAGGGCAGCATGAGAGGGGATGATGAGGGGCAGCGCGAGAGGGGATGATGAGGGAAGCATGAGAGGGGATGATGAGGGCAGCACGAGAGGGGATGATGAGGGCAGCATGAGAGGGGATGATGAGGGCAGCGTGAGAGGAGATAATGAGGGCAGCGCGAGAGGTGATGATGAGGGCAGCGCGAGAGGGGATGATGAGGGCAGCGCGAGAGGGGATAATGAGGGCAGCGCGAGAGGGGATGATGAGGGCAGCGCGAGAGGGGATAATGAGGGCAGCGCGAGAGAGGATAATGAGGGCAGCGCGAGAGAGGATGATGAGGGCAGCGCGAGAGGGGATAATGAGGGCAGCGCGAGAGGGGATGATGAGGGCAGCGCGAGAGGGGATAATGAGGGCAGCGCGAGAGGGGATGATGAGGGCAGCGCGAGAGGGGATAATGAGGGCAGCGCGAGTGGGGATGATGAGGGCAGCGCGAGTGGGGATGATGAGGGCAGCGCGAGAGGGGATGATGAGGGCAGCGCGAGAGGGGATGATGAGGGCAGCGCGAGAGGGGATGATGAGGGCAGCGCGAGAGGGGATGATGAGGGGCAGCGCGAGAGGGGATGATGAGGGCAGCGTGAGAGGGGATGATGAGGGCAGCGTGACAGGGGATGATGAGGGCAGCGCGAGAGGGGATGATGAGGGCAGCGCGAGAGGGGATGATGAGGGCAGCGCGAGAGGGGATGATGAGGGCAGCGCGAGAGGGGATGATGAGGGCAGCGCGAGAGGGGATGATGAGGGGCAGCGTGAGAGGGGATGATGAGGGCAGCGCGAGAGGGGATGATGAGGGCAGCATGAGAGGGGATGATGAGGGCAGCGCGAGAGGGGATGATGAGGGCAGCAAGAGAGGGGATGATGAGGGCAGCGCGAGAGGGGATGATGAGGGCAGCGCGAGAGGGGATGATGAGGGCAGCGCGAGAGGGGATGATGAGGGGCAGCGCAAGAGGGGATGATGAGGGCAGCATGAGAGGGGATGATGAGGGCAGCGCGAGAGGTGATAATGAGGGCAGCGCGAGAGGTGATAATGAGGGCAGCGCGAGAGGGGATGATGAGGGGCAGCGCGAGAGGGGATGATGAGGGAAGCATGAGAGGGGATGATGAGGGCAGCACGAGAGGGGATGATGAGGGCAGCATGAGAGGGGATGATGAGGGCAGCGTGAGAGGAGATAATGAGGGCAGCGCGAGAGGTGATGATGAGGGCAGCGTGAGAGGGGATGATGAGGGCAGCGCGAGAGGGGATAATGAGGGCAGCACGAGAGGGGATGATGAGGGCAGCGCGAGAGGGGATAATGAGGGCAGCGCGAGAGAGGATAATGAGGGCAGCGCGAGAGAGGATGATGAGGGCAGCGCGAGAGGGGATAATGAGGGCAGCGCGAGAGTGGATGATGAGGGCAGCGCGAGAGGGGATAATGAGGGCAGCGCGAGTGGGGATGATGAGGGCAGCGCGAGTGGGGATGATGAGGGCAGCACGAGTGGTGATGATGAGGGCAGCACGAGAGGGGATGATGAGGGCAGCGCGAGAGGGGATGATGAGGGCAGCGCGAGAGGGGATGATGAGGGCAGCATGAGAGGGGATGATGAGGGCAGCGCGAGAGGGGATGATGAGGGGCAGCGCGAGAGGGGATGATGAGGGCAGCGTGAGAGGGGATGATGAGGGCAGCGTGAGAGGGGATGATGAGGGCAGCGTGAGAGGGGATGATGAGGGCAGCGCGAGAGGGGATGATGAGGGCAGCGCGAGAGGGGATGATGAGGGCAGCGCGAGAGGGGATGATGAGGGCAGCGCGAGAGGGGATGATGAGGGGCAGCGCGAGAGGGGATGATGAGGGCAGCGTGAGAGGGGATGATGAGGGCAGCGCGAGAGGGGATGATGAGGGCAGCATGAGAGGGGATGATGAGGGCAGCGCGAGAGGGGATGATGAGGGCAGCGCGAGAGGGGATGATGAGGGGCTGTGCGAGAGGGGATGATGAGGGCAGCGTGAGAGGGGATAATGAGGGCAGCGCGAGAGGGGATGATGAGGGCAGCGCGAGAGGGGATGATGAGGGCAGCGCGAGAGGGGATGATGAGGGCAGCGCGAGAGGGGATGATGAGGGCAGCGTGAGAGGGGATGATGAGGGCAGCGCGAGAGGGGATGATGAGGGCAGCGAGAGGTGATGATGAGGGCAGCGCGAGGGGATGATGAGGGCAGCGCGAGAGGGGATGATGAGGGCAGCGTGAGAGGGGATGATGAGGGCAGCGCGAGAGGGGATGATGAGGGCAGCGCGAGAGGGGATGATGAGGGCAGCGCGAGAGGGGATGATGAGGGCAGCGCGAGAGGGGATGATGAGGGCAGCGCGAGAGGGGATGATGAGGGCAGCGCGAGAGGGGATGATGAGGGCAGCGTGAGAGGGGATGATGAGGGCAGCGCGAGAGGGGATGATGAGGGCAGCGAGAGGTGATGATGAGGGCAGCGCGAGGGGATGATGAGGGCAGCGCGAGAGGGGATGATGAGGGCAGCGTGAGAGGGGATGATGAGGGCAGCGCGAGAGGGGATGATGAGGGCAGCGCGAGAGGGGATGATGAGGGCAGCGCGAGAGGGGATGATGAGGGCAGCGCGAGAGGGGATGATGAGGGCAGCGCGAGAGGGGATGATGAGGGCAGCGCGAGAGGGGATGATGAGGGCAGCGCGAGAGGGGATGATGAGGGCAGCGCGAGAGGGGATGATGAGGGCAGCGCGAGAGGGGATGATGAGGGCAGCGCGAGAGGGGATGATGAGGGCAGCGCGAGAGGGGATGATGAGGGCAGCGTGAGAGGGGATGATGAGGGCAGCGCGAGAGGGGATGATGAGGGCAGCGCGAGAGGGGATGATGAGGGCAGCGCGAGAGGGGATGATGAGGGGCAGCGCGAGAGGGGATGATGAGGGCAGCACGAGAGGGGATAATGAGGGCAGCGCGAGAGGGGATGAAGAGGGCAGCGCGAGTGGGGATGATGAGGGCAGCATGAGAGGGGATGATGAGGGCAGCGCGAGAGGGGATGATGAGGGCAGCGCGAGAGGGGATGATGAGGGGCAGCGCGAGAGGGGATGATGAGGGCAGCGTGAGAGGGGATGATGAGGGGCAGCGCGAGAGGGGATGATGAGGGCAGCGTGAGAGGGGATGATGAGGGCAGCGCGAGAGGGGATGATGAGGGCAGCGTGAGAGGGGATGATGAGGGGCAGCGCGAGAGGGGATGATGAGGGCAGCGTGAGAGGGGATGATGAGGGCAGTGCGAGAGGGGATGATGAGGGCAGCGCGAGAGGGGATGATGAGGGCAGCACGAGAGGGGATGATGAGGGCAGCATGAGAGGGGATGATGAGGGGCAGCGCGAGAGGGGATGATGAGGGCAGCGTGAGAGGGGATGATGAGGGCAGCGCGAGAGGGGATGATGAGGGCAGCGTGAGAGGGGATGATGAGGGCAGCGCGAGAGGGGATGATGAGTGCAGCGCGAGTGGGGATAATGAGGGCAGCAAGAGAGGGGAGGGTTAGTTGCAACTAATTTTGACAGATTTATTATAAATCATTCTTCCTGGTAATGCACAGGTTACTAAGAATTTATATTAGTGTTAGGGACCCTTGAGATGTGGTCTGCCGTGTAGTTGCTCAGGGGCTTACAACACTTTTGGCCAAAATGTTAAACTAAAAGACCATTTTATTTAATGGATATCTATACATATATATTTAGGCACTGTACCGTGTATATGTTTCACTGGATGTGCACTGAGCTCTGTCTGTGTTTCATGTTCTGTCTCTGTTGTATACACGGGTCAAACAAAGGTGTTTTAACCCCTCAGGTGCTCAGAAGAATAAATATGTTCTGTCTCTGGTTTTTAATATATATCGCCATGCTCAGTAGCACTCCTCTGTGACACTTATATGCTTATATGTATGTTGTGGTTATTTTGGGGGTTCAATATGAGCTTGCAGGTGTCCTGTATGTTCTACCTACAGTACCAATTAGATTGTAAGCTCTTAGGAGCAGGGACTCCTTTTCCTAAATGTTGCTTTTATGTCTGAAGCCCTTTTTCCCATGATCTGTTATTTGTATTATTTATATGATTGGCACGTGTATTACTGCGGTGAAGCGCTATCTACATAAATGGCGCTAAATAAATAAAGACATACAGTACATACATACATCCAACATCCAACATGACAAAGCATATAGTTAAATATTTATCTGTCTCTCTCTCTCTCTCTCTCTCTCTCTCTCTCTCTCTCTCTCTCTCTCTCTCTCTCTCTCTCTCTTTCTGTCTCTGTCTCTGTCTCTGTCTCTGTCTCTGTCTCTCTCTCTGTCTCTCTCTCTGTCTTTCTCTCTGTCTCTGTCTCTCTCTCTGTCTCTCTCTCTGTCTCTGTCTCTCTCTCTGTCTCTGTCTCTCTCTCTGTCTCTGTCTCTCTCTCTGTCTCTCTCTCTCTCTCTCTGTCTCTCTCTCTCTCACTCATTCATTTGTTCATTTGTAAATAATTTCTTTAGTAAATTAAGAGTTCAATTAAAAATAGATACATTTTATTGAAGAGTTTTAAATATATTCTTAGTAAAATATGTTACAAACTGACTTATAAATATAAATCTTATTCACAGATATTCATAGAGCTTGGCATCAGTTACAGATTAGTCAGCGTTTTTTTTTTGGGGGGGGGCTTAAGTAGCTCCTGGGGGAATGAAGTTTGTATGGTGGGTATCCGTAACGTTTAGAGATGTCATGATCCTTCTGCCTCTGAACAAAGCTCTGTAGCCTCCCCTCGGAGGTATGTTGACAGGCTTCCTCCCTCTCCAGTTGTGCTTTCCTTTTCATAGCCTGTCTCTCCTTTCTCTGTTGTGGTGGAATAGGTATGGAGACCACAAGCTCTTGGAGAGGCTGTTGACAGAAGGCTGGAGTGGTTTTAATGTTAGGTCTTGTGTACTCACTTATTTTAAATGTACATAGCCTAGGCCTGGCATTAATACTAACGCTTTCAATTCCAGAAATACTGTCCTGTTTTTTGGCAATGCACCTATTAATCACATCAGTAAGAGACCCCTGAACACGAGAAGCAGAAGTCTGGCTTTGGCTTCCTTGCATTGGTCCAAGCTTTTTTCCAAATGGAATGGATCCTGCGGGTGCCCCTGGACCTGTGGGACCTGCTTTTTTACCCAATGGGTGATATACTTGAACAGAGTTAATCATTTGGAGGCTGAGGTTGCTGCGATGGGCTTTCAACTTTCCTTGTTCAGAAGGTTCCAATGCCTTCTTCCCCTTCCCAAGGACTTCTGAAGTCACCCCAGGCTGATTAGCACTTTTTCTTTTGAGAGCTTTGGGGCTATTATCAGTACCACAAGCCAGCACTTGCTCAAAACTGAAAACGCTGGTCTGGCTCTTTGTTTTCTTCATTAGCTGCTTGCTATTGCTGTTCTGTTTACGTTTGATCCCCATCTCCTGCGTTTTCTTCAGTTTAGGATTAATGGGAGTAACAGCAGGTGTCTTTGCATCCATTGAACCTTCACGGCTTTGCAGCATCTTTTCAGATACCTTATTGGAAATGTGGGCACCTGAGAGACAAACACGTTTCATCTTTTTTAACAGAGCAGCCTGGTCATCAGATTGTGGGCCATGGGGTGACTTCCCTGGTATAGGAGCAGAAGAATGATTTACTGGCTTTGACATTGGTTTAACCTTCTTTTGCAGTGCAGTTTGAGGGACTTGATCCTTTGCAGCTGAAGAAAGGATCTTTTTCTTTTTTGTTTCCACTGTGGAGCACTTTGGTACCCCCTCAGACTTTGACGGACACTCGGTCTTCACTGATCTCAGCACGTTATTACCCAAGAAATGGGATGAGCTGGTTGCCTTCCCAACTGGATGTAAAGACGACACCTTTATACCAAGATTTGAAGGGGCTGTTGTATGTTTCATAGCTTTTACAGCTCCTGACATAATATCTGTAGACTGCTGAGTGATTGGAATGTCGCCCCTCACCACTTCTTGAAGATACTGGGGACCTCCATACTGCTCTCTGTTAAGAATGGTCACAAATCTAGATGCTGGTTGCAAATATTTGGTGCTAGTCAGTTGTTGGTGAGATGTGGGGACTTCAGTCCTTACCAGTGGAACCTTCTGAGCAATATGTGAGGGGGCCTTCACCTCTGAAGATCTCTTCTCCATATCTTTAAACCCACCCCTTTTCCACACTGGCACACATAACTCTTTGTTGCCTTGCACATCAATATGTAACTTTGAGAGGTGGCTCAGCTTCCGAGTATGTTGAGTTGGATACATTAGAGGTGGTTCACTTTTTTTGTTAGCAGCAAGCTGAACTGCTCCTTGTGTAATTAAATTGGCCTGGGAAATATGTTGGGCTCCAAGCGAGGTCTGACACACTGTAACAAAATCAAAAAGGAGAAATAATCAATTATCATAAATACCAACACATTGTACAAAATAACACAAAGAAAGAAAAGCAAACACATGCTTAATCCCTTCAGTATTGGTGAGGACTACATACTGTAGAATTCTATATCTTTGTAACACTACAGTGGCGAGTGATCGTAATTAAAGATCTTTATAACAGGTAATGGTATCGGTCAAGGAGAAGATTTTGAACAATGATTAGTAAAGATTCTCCATGTCTCACCTTGTAAGGTCTGCAACACAATGCAGTGGGGAAAGGGAATTAAGCTAATTACACATGGAAATCAGTGCAAAGAACTACTGTACACAATGCAAAATGATGAGAGATAACCATGTTTTATCACAATAATGATGGTGGAGTGATGAAGACGAAGAGAAGTAGGTTTTATTGGTGGGGATATCATTAGTGAAAAAGAAGGCAGATTATGATAACAGGCCAACAAGAGGTTCACAAGTCCCTGTGTGTCATTTGTCAATGGGAAAACCAATGCACTACAGTAGCTACTCAGTTTTGCATGTTATCAATTTATGTAACAAAGCAGCATTCAACTTAAGGAACATCCACAAACGTTTAGCTGCAATAGCAACAACTGGGGAAAATGCTATGATTTGGGCATCTAGGTCTCTCCTTTTTTGCCCCTTGTGTTCCCCCAACTGAACCTGGTTTGCCTTACCCACCTGACACTCCTCCTACTTTTACGTTTTCGGCTATCCTGGTTGCCTGGGGATCAGGGGCTGTCGAATAATGAGCCAGTGGATAGGACGGTCTTGGGCTTTTCTCCTTTAGGACCAGGAGCACTTCCCCCTGGTGCACTGGGTGTTGTGAAGCAGAGCTCCCCCTGGTGGAGGTTATTGGAAACCCAGTGGGTGTCTGTAAGAAGGAGCCAATCTGTGCTGAAGGCACTTGCATGGGCTGAGGTCGGTTGTAAATATAATGAGCTGTGTTGCCACCAGTTGGAGCATATTGGCCAGGAACTGGGTGGTATATCCTACCCTGAGCGTGCATTCCTCTAAGGGGTATGTATGGTGGCTGCTGAAGTCGTGCATACTGGGTGGCCATTATACAAGGCCATATTGTAGCACTGCTTTCCACCTGTGTGTTGGGACGGAAAGTAACAGGCTGCGTTGTGGCTTCTCCCCTAACCTGTCCTGCAAATCCTGTGTGTCCTCCTGTAGCAGTGTGGTAGAATCCTCCGTTCATGTCCAATACACGAGGGTAAGTGCGTGTTGCCTGTGGGATCTGCTGTAGGTACATTGGTGTTCCTGCAGACCCTTGTTGCAAAATCATGCCTTGGGCCCCATGTCTGTAGACTTCTGTATTCCTCCCTACTGGGTGGGACCTGTTGCTCCATGAAGGGTAAGCAGTGGTGACTGCAGGAGCACTGCAGGCCGGTGGAGGGTTCACAGCAGAGGAATTTAAAAACTGATCTGTAAGGAAGAAAGGTGAAAGTGAAGGGCCTGAAAAGCACAATCAAGGCACATTTCTTTAACACAAGGGGACTCGACTCCAGTCTTCAAGCCCCACCCAAAAGGTTAACTTTTCAGGATATTCCAGCTTTAGCACAGGTGGCACAATCACTCAATTAGCCTCTGATTGAGTCACCTGTGCTGAAGCAGGGACTGATTGAGTCAGCTGTGCTGAAGCTGGGACTGATTTAGCTGCCTGCGCTGAAGCTGGGATATCCTGAAAGCCTGACTTTGGGGGGTTAGGACTGCTTTCACAGACCTGCTAAAAGATATTCTTGATATCAAATACATATGAAATACATAGAGATGCTCACTTGGCTTGGTATATTTATTTTGCCTTTAAAATATTTGGGGTTTTGGTTCTGGTTCTGAATAAAGTTTTGGGGGGTCTTTGTTTTGTTATGAATAGCAAGCACTAACAGGGAACATGGCTTGCTGGGAAAACACATTTATTTGATTATCAATGTTACAGACCACTACTCTGATCAGAAGCTTCAATATTTAAATACATTTTTAAGCAAGCTCCATGATTGCCTTCCATTCATAGCATTGCTATGTATTGAAACACCAGAGCACCCATACATTTTAGCTCAATATATGGGGTTTAAAATATATATATATATATATCTATATATATCTATATATATATATATATATAGATATATATAGATATATATATTAATGATGTGCTGGGATGCAACACAGACAGAAAACTATTTCTAGGTAGTTATAATAGCACGTCTTAGATCAGATGCATTGTAAGGAACCCTAACCCTCTCCAATAGCGTGTCTGAGATTCTTCTGTATTAAGTACAATTTTAAAATGATCTGAAAATTACAGCGAACCTTTTAGGGATGCCCGGGGATCCCAAGGGTTCCTATGAGCCCTGGTTGAAAAACACTGCTGTAGACAATAATTTAAGGATATGGATGAAAGTAGTCGACCATTCCACCCCAGGATGTACAGTAGAATTGGTCCAATAGTTATTGACCTAAACTTAGGGCAAGGAAAAAGCATGACTTATACATAACTAATTCTACTGTATACACTAAGGTTCCTGTGTCTTTTTTTACTATCCCATAGATCCCATAGACGTTTGCCGCTTTGACATTTATGTATACAGTACATGTGTTCTTTTCTATACATTACTGTTCAAATCATTTAAGATTTTGACTTACAAGCCAGATATAAAAGTAAATACAATAAAACAAATGTGTGTGTACAGTATGTATCTATAATAAATCAGTTTTGACTTTTATAAAAAAAAATATTATCCAATAAAGGCCAGGTACCTAACCCCCCTGGGTGTTGTCTACCTCCGTCCCTCCCCCCCCCCCCCCCCCCATCCGTCTTCTTTCTCCCATCCATTGATAGGAGTCATGTTATCTGTTCTGTACCACATAAAACATTGTGAAAGTAAACAGTTCAAAAATATAGATATTATCCATTTCTTTTTGGGTATGTAAAGGTCACGTTTCTTCCTACCTGCCATGATACAGAGTTAAGGTGGAGATAATTAGTCTCTCTGTACAGCGCCACACTTTTCCTATCTCTGAGATGTCCACAAAACTAACGGTTTCCTTCGGGAAGTAATTCAAGTCAAGCACAAACAAGTTTACATTTGTGTATTTATCTCAGTCTCTAAGGCGATTCCATGATGTCATTACAGAACACGGCTGCTGCATCTCCTAGGAGGCTCAATGATGCTGTCTCGTGATGTCATAATAGAGAAATCAGTTACTTTGATATTTAATTTCATGGGGTTGAGAAGTGGTTAACTAGAGTAGCAGTCATAAAAATCACAGCTGCTGTGATACATTGTATTGCGTACATTGGGTGACACAAGTACACATATGGACAGTGCCACTGACAGCAGTGGGATCAACATATCACTGGGTTCAAATGCATTGACTTCATGACAAGAAAGTATCATCCCCTTATGTATGTCACATGTAAAACGCTGAGAAGTTACTGTATATGTCAAACAGAATAAATAGCACCACCTGCACGGATACAATCAGTCATTTGTCAGATTCTACTAAGGCCAGGCACAGTATTTCTCCTTTTTAAACACATTTGAAGCTCTCTCTTTGGGGTCTATGTATCAAGGCAATTTTAGAGCAAAACCCTGCACTTACTGTATGTACTGTATCTAAGCATTTTGATCCAAATTGTGCCCCATCTTCCTCAGCTTGTACATTGGGGAGAGTCAGTAAGAGGAGTTGGGGAGAAGTTACATGGTGTACAGATTATAAGGAGATGCATCACATTCTGCGTCTCTGTCCCAGCTTGCACCTTGGGGAGAGCAGTAGGAGGAGTTGGGGAGGAGTTACATGGACCATAAAAAAATAATATATAAATGTCCAAAATGTTTGGTCCGATATGAATATGTTCAAATTCAAAGAATAGAGTAGATTGATCTATATATTTGCACAGATTATAAGGAGATGTATCACATTCTGCGTCTGTCCCAGCTTGCACCTTGGGGAGAGTCAGTAGGAGGAGTTGGGGGGAGTTACATGGTGCACAGATTCTTTTGAGATGTTTCACAAGCTGCATTTCTCTGATACTTTTTTTTTAACCTTTTATTTGCCCAAAAACTATCCTCCATATCTGAAGTGCCATAAGTCTAACATACCGCGTCAGAAGTAAGAAACTGTTCTTACAGTATATATGCTGCGGCTCTGCTCCAAAAAATAGAGCCATGCGTCTAAACACAATTACTCGATGTTGCTGCATAGACCCCTTATGTCCTAATTCCAGCACTGGGGAAGTGTTCAACTCCATTCAAGGGCAGTCTAAACTAAACTACTACTTTGGTACAGTACTGCACTTTGCTTTAATGCTTCAGGCATACGCATTATGGGTATTGAATGGGTCCCCCTGCTTAATTGTGGGGGGATAGAGATGAGTCTTTTACAATGAGAGTGCTACTGGATCTATATTCTATATACAGTGGCACTTCGCGGCCTTAATTACAATTTATTTTTGGGATGTTTTTTTGTCAGTACACTAAAACCTCCTCTTGAATAGACACAGGGGGATATTCTAGTAGCTGGGAGTTGTGCAAAAGCGTGCAGAAAGAGCCTTATCCGATTGGATTTCTAGATTTTGCTCTTCTGTAAGTCCTTCTCGCATGTTCAAACCAAGTGGGTCGAGAGAGACCCACATCGCAACAAAACCCATATGAATTTTATGAAGTATACAGTATATTTTTTGTTATATCCCCATTCTCTCTCCCACCCCTCCCCTATTCCCTTTCCCATACCTCCCCATTCTCTCTCTCTCCTCTCCCCCTCCTTATCCGCTCTCCTCCCCTCCTTATCCTCTCTCCTACAACATCATCTCTCCCCATCCTATCTCCCCCCTCATCCACCCCCTTCGCATCCCTCACTCCCACCCTCCTCATCCTCTCTCCCCCTCCCCATCCTCTCTCCTCCCTCTTCATCCTCTCTTCCTTTTCATCCTCTCATTCCCCCCCTGTTTATCCTCCCTCCACCCTCCTCATCCTGTCCCCTTCCTCGTCCTCTCCCACTCCTCATCATCTCCCGCCGCCTCTCCCCCTCCTCATCCTCTCCGCTTCCTCTACAGCCTCTCAACCCCTTTTCCGCCTCTGCTCATCCCCACCATCTCCTCATCATCTTTCCATGCCTCCTAATCATCTCACTCCCCCCCCCTCCTCATCCTCTCACTACACTGGTCATTATGCTCTCACTCCCACAACTCCTCATCCTCTCACGGCCCCCATCCTCATCCTCTCACTACACCCTCCCTCATCCTCTCACTATACCCCTCCTCATCCTTTCACTGCCCACTCCTCATCCTCTCACTCTCCCCCTCTTTATCCTCTCACTCCCCCCTCCTCATCCTCTCACTCCCCCATCCTCATCCCCTCACTCCCCCCTCCTCATCCCCTCACTCCCCCCTCCTCATCCTCTCACTAACCTCCTCATCCTCTTACTCCTCATGCTCTCACTCCCCCCTCCATCTCCTCTCACTCCCCCATCCTCATCATCTTGCTCCTACTCATCCTCTCACTCCCCCCTCCTCTCACTCCCCCATCCTCATCCTCCTCTCACTCACTCACTCCTCATTCTCTCACCCACCCATCCTCATCCTCTCTTACTGTCCTCACCCTCTCACCCCCTCCTCATCCTCTCACTCCCTCCTCATCCTCACACGCCCTTCCTCATCTTCTCACCCTCTCACCCCCTCCTCATCATCTCACTCCCGCTCCTCATCCTGTCACCCCCTCCTCATCCTCTCACTCCCTCCTCATCCTCACACCCCTTCCTCATCTTCTCACCCTCTTATCTTCTCACCCTCTCACCCTCTCCTCATCCTCTCACTCCCCCTTCTCATCCTCTCACCCCCTCTTCATCCTCTCACTCCCTCCTCATCCTCTCACTCCCCCTCATCCTCTCACTCCCCCCTCCTCATCTTCTCACCCCCTCATCCTCTCACTCCCCCCTCTCATTCTCTCACTCCCCCTCCTCATCCTCTCACTCCCACCCTCCTCATCCTTGCACTCCCTTCTCCTCATTCTTTCACTCCCCATCCTCATCATTTCACTCCCCCATATCATCCTCTCTTTTCCCCTCATCATCCTCACACAGCCCCTCCTCATCCTCTCACTCCCCCCTCCTCATCCTCTCACTCCCCCCTCCTCATCCTCTCAATCCCGATCCTCATCCTCTCACTCCCTCTTCATCCTCTCACTCACCCCTCCTCATCCTCTCACTCCTCCCCTCCTCATCCTGTCACTCCAACCTCCTCATCCTGTCACTCCCCCTCTCATCCTCTCACCCCCCTCCTCATCCTCTTACTCTCCCCCCTCATCCCCTAACTCTCCCCTCCTCCTCTAACTCACCCCTCCTCATCCTCTCGCTTCTCCCCATCCTCATCCTCTCACTCCCCTCTCCTCATCCTCTCAGTCCCCCCTCATCATCTAACTCACCCCTCATCCTCTAACTCACCCCTCCTCATCCTCTCGCTTCTCCCCCCCCTCCTCCTCTAACTCCCCCCTCCTCATCCTCTCACTCCCCCTCCTCATCCTCTCAGTCCCCCCTCATCATCTAACTCACCCCTCATCCTCTAACTCACCCCTCCTCATTCTCTCGCTTCTCCCCCTCCTCATCTTCTTGCTCCCCCTTCTCATACTCTCTCTCCCCCTCCTCCTCTCACTCACCCCTCCTCATCCTCTCATTCTTCCCCCTCATTCTCTCACTCCCCTTCCACTCCCCCAACTCTTCCCCTCCTCATCCTCTCCACTTCCTCCACAACCTCTCTGCCCCTCCTCATCATCCCCCTCCTCATCATCTCTCCATGCCTCCTCATCCTCTCACTCCTCCTCTTTTTATCACTCCCCCCTCCTCGTCCTCTCACTCACCCCCTTCTCATCCTTTCACTCCCCTCATCCTCTCACTCCCCTCCTCATCCTCTCAATCATTCCTCCCCTCATCCTCTCACCCCCTCCTTATCCTCTCATTCACCCACTCCTCATCCTCTCACCCACTCCTCATCCTCTCACTCACCCCCTCCTCATCCTCTCACTCCCCCCTGCTGAACCTCTCACTCCCCTCATACTCTCACTCCCCCTCCTCATCCCCTCACCCACCTCTCCTCAGTCTCTCACCCCCTCCTCATCCTCTCACCCCCCCCCCCATCTCCTCTCACCCGCTAATCCTCTCACTCCCCCTGCTCATCCTCTCACCCCCCCTCCTCATCCTCTCACCCCCTCCTCATCCTCCCTCCTCCCTCCTCCTCTCACCCCCCTCCTCATCCTCTCGCTCATGCCCCTCCTCATCCTCTCACTCCCCCTTCTTATCCTTTTATTTACCTTCCTCATTCTCTCACCCCCCCCTCTTCATCCGCTCACTCCTCTCCTCATCCTCTCGCTCCCCCCTCCTCATCCTCTCACTTTTCCCCCTCCTCATCCTCTCACTCCCCACTCCTCATCATCTCACTCACCCCCTCCTCATCCTCTCACTCACCCCTCCTCATCCTCTTACTCCCCCCTCCTCATCCTCTCACTCCTCTCCTGCTCAACCTATCTCTCCTCTCCTGCTCATCCTCGCTCTCATCTTCTGCTCATCCTCTCACTCCCCACTCCTCATTCTCTCACTCCCCCCTCCTCATCCTCCCCCTCCCCTCATCCTCTCACTCCCCCCTCCTCATCCTCTCACTCCCCCCCTGCTCAGCCTCTCACTTCCCCCCTGCTTATCCTCTCACTCACCCCTGCCCATCCTCTTACTCCCCCTCCTCATCCTCTCCCTTGCCTCATCCTCTCACTCCCCCCTCCTCATCCTCTCACTTCCCACCTCCTCATCCTCTCGCTCCCCCCTCCTCATCCTCTCATGTCCCCCCCTCATCCTCTCACTCCCCCACTTAGTTAAAAATTTGCCAAGGGTCGGGCCCAACTTCTGCGTATGGTTGCTGGGCCTCCGATTACTGCCAGGCCCCTGCTGCACCGATCCTCACCGGTCCATGCCGGAAGGAGGAATTGTGTGTGTGTGTGAGGGGGGAATTGTGTGTGTTGTCAGTGGGGCGGGGGGTTCAGTGTGAGGAGGGTGAGATTGAGTGAGAATAGGGTGACATTGAGTGATAGCTTAGGGGAGGGGAGAGTGTGAGAGATGGGGGAGTGAGCGAGAGGGAGGGAGGGAGAAAGAGAGAGAGGGGGTGGTGGGGGAGTGAGAGGAAGTGTGAGAAAGAAAAAGATAGAGATGGGGGGGAAGAGTGTAAGATTGGGAAAGAGAGAGAAGAAGAGAGAGGGGAGGGGAAGAGTGAGACAGGGGGAAGAGAAATACATTGAGGAGGGAGGTGTGAAAAGGGGGGAGGAAATAGAGGGGGAGGAGAAATAGAAGGGAAATAGAGGGGGGAGCAATAGGGAGGGGGGAGCAATAGAGAGGGGGGAGCAATAGAGGGTGAGAGGGTGAAGAAATGTGTAAGAAGAAGAGGGTGGGGGCTGGGGACATTCACCATTCAGCTGGAGACGAGAGAGAGAGGGGGACTGGGGAAGAGAGAGAACCAACCAAGTGACTTACACTATATACCTCCCCAAACACTCATACAATACGTGGAGAGATACCTGTGCACAAAAATGAACTGACTCTCTGTCCAGCAAATCCCATATTTCAGTGTGTGTGTGTGTGTGTGTGTGTGTGTGTGTGTGTGTGTGTGTGTGTGTGTGTGTGTGTGTGTATCATGATATATGTGTATGGCTCGACTTCATGAGGCATCAACTACTAAACTCTGATTTGTTTGGTGTTTAGAATTTTCTACTGACTTTATTTTGTGATCAAAATTGTTTCTTGCGGTGCATGGTTATCTGGGATATTGTAATAAAACTATGGTTCAGTAAACTGAGGAGGGGACGGGACACATGCATATGAGGTGAAACATGGCTATGGGATCATAGAAAACCTTGACCATTGCATTATCTTGATACAAAAACAAAGGACTCTAACAGATCACAGGGCTGGCATTGTGCCGGTGTGTTTGACATGCTTGGAACATGATGTAATGTTTTAGCTTTACTTTCCATCGTGCACAAGGTGCCAATCACACAGTGGGGCCTGTGCAGAGAACAGCGAAAAGCCCTATCTCGCCAGTTTTTCAGCAAATATGCCTACAGCAATTCTGTAAGTGCCGAAAAGCTGGCGAGATGAGGAAAATCCTCCGTTTTTTTTGGCGGAAAATAAAAATCGCCCCGCGGGTGGCGAGAAGCAATATTTCGCCAGTGTTAAAACCCGCCGTATTCTAGTAGCGCCGATCAGCATCTCGGTGCTGATCGGCGCTCTAGAATGGAGACATTTTCTCCAATTCGCTCCGCCAACAAAAGTTGGCAAAAATCTGGTGTTGAGCGGCGATACATAGAAAAAATCAGGCCCTTTTCCTGGCTCGGATTGATGCCGGGGGTCTCCGGAGCTGATACCTATTAATACCAGCATCGGAGGCCCCCGGCATGCATCCGAGGCAGGAAAAATGCATTTAAAGGCCACTTCATTACCTTAACGGCTAACCGTGAAGGCAATGAAGGGGTTAACCAGCCATACCAGGTTTTTTGTGGGTAGCGGGGGTAGGTGAAGGGGGTATTTGGACCTTGGTGGCTGTTTAGGGCTTGCGGGGGGGTTGCGGGTGGACTTAACCCCTCATGACCGTAGCAGTTAATACCACTAAGGTCATGAAGGGGTTAAGCCGCCCCACTACCCACCGGCAACCCTAAACAACCACCGTGGGGGTTAATACCCACTTCGCCCACCCCCGCTACCCACAATAAAAAAAATACACACACAACAGCCCCACAATAAATAAATATATATATAAATATATATATATATATATATCACCAACAACTATATATATATTGATATATATAGATATATAGATATATTTTACACCAACAACCCAATAAATATATATATATATATATATATATATTTTACACCAACAACCCAATAAATATATATATATATATATATATATATAACACCAACAACACATATACCACCTAACATACAGTACATATATGCACAGCAATGATACTATAGGCCGGCGGTTGCCCTTGGGTGTTACCCAATGAGATCATCGCAACTAAATCAACGATCTCACTGCCTCTAGTCCCATGTGACGGCACCATTTTGGTTTTCTTGACGTCATGTTAAAGGTAAATGAAGCAAAGCCATTCTGATTGGCTGGCTTAATTTCCTTTAAATTACGTCAGCATTTTTTTTTCTTTAACAAAAATCACATGCTTTTCACGGACCAATCAGGACCGTGAGAACCATTTGATGCAAAATGTGCCGTCAAAGGCCTATAAAAGCCTATGTCGTCTCATTTTACAGCTAGACGCCGTGAGGAGAGGATCTCTCCTCAGAAGAAGATGGCCAGTGTGTCGCAGAAAAAGAAGATGAAGAAGCCAGAAGACCCCGAAAACCCCGCAGACGGAAAAGAAGACCCTGAAAAGAAGACCCCAGACGGTATGGATTATAAAGACAAGAAAGAAGACACCACATTGGATTACAAAGGTTTTTTATTTTATGGGTTCCTGTCTTTGGATTTGTTACAGAAGTAGGGGATTTAAATGGAAGTCTGTCATTAGTCATCTACTGGTAAGTAAAGTAAAGAAATGTATTTTATTTAAGTAGTAACTTTCTTTTTTAATGTCAGATCTATTTTTTTACTGTCTATTTAATGCCCATGTATGTATATATATATATATCCCTATGGAGCTATATACATACATGTTAATTAAAGGATTGTTTTGCAAATGTTAATTAGATTTTTTCATGTCTTGTACTAGTATTTCCACTGTTTGGTTAGAATTGTGTGTGTGAAATGTTTTTTATAATTTGTTATGTCATTTAAGATGATGATGGTTGCATGGGTATATGTTGGGACCCTGCCTTGATTTTTTATTATGGCTTATTTGGTGAACTTAGATTGTGTATGATCGTGTTAGTTAGAAATAGAATTTTTTTTGCTATGGATTTGTTTTTGCATAACAATATTGAATATGGTTTTTGGTTTGGATTTTCTTGTAATGTATTTCGGATGCCATAAATTGTGTGTTGAAAATGTATTATTGTCTACTTGCTTTGTTTATATTGCATGTTTAATTTCAATCGTGTATTTGTTTTGGACCTTTAATTGCTATTGTGTACATGATGGAAATATTATTTGCATCATGTTCACATTGTTGAATTGTATGTTTTATTGAAATTTGCTATTTACTGGTTTGGATAGGCGCTTGCTGTATTCTCTTATGAGATGTGTTTTAATAGTCATTTGGCTTTGTTTTAATTTTGTCTGTGATGTTGTCAACTAGAGATCAGAAGTGTTCAATTAGTACTTGGATATCCTTTACCATTTCTTTGTAGATTGCTTAATCATACATGTATTTGAAATATTTATATATATATATATATATTGGGGTGATTGGACGCAGAGCGCAAGAGACAGATGGGCATTGTTACATGTGTTGTGTCGCAGCTGGGGAGCGGTGCACGATTGTCGTGTGAGTGCGCCGCGCGTGAGTGATGCGTGACGCGAACGGGGGGCGGGACCAAGCTCCATAGAGGTGTTTGAAAACCTCCGTGTGCGCGCGTGTTTTGTTGCCGGTTATTTGATTAGATGAGTTATTAAAAGCAAATTGTGTAGTTACTGTACCCTCTCTCCAGTTCATTTATTTTTTCGTTCCGGTTGTGCATCGCACATTTTTCACTTTGTACTATCTACCTAGCGAACAGCACACCAAAAGGTGCCCTGCAGCAACCGACAGGAGCAGGATTGAACTGATGCACCCTTTCATAACTGTGAGTCTTCACTTTGTTATTATTGAGGATACAGTCTATGACAGGGGTGGGCAACCTATTTTTCAATGTAGCCACAGGTGTTGAGAATTAGAAGTGAAAATAGCCACACCATGTAAAAATTTAGGTATTATGTTGCGCATGCGAAAATTTTAAACTACACACACTGTTTGAACAAGTTTACAAATTCTCCCACCGCAACCCCCCCACTTCTCACGCCACCGCCACTACCCTACTCATCATCATCACCTCCCCCTCATCACCATCTCATTTAACCCTCATAATCATCATCATCTCCCCCCAGCACCCTTGATCTCCCCCCAGCACCCTAGATCTCCCCCAGTCCCTTTCAGCAGTCCTCCTCATCATCAAGCACACCCCCCCCATCCTACACGTAGGGAGCATAGGAGGATGTATAACGTGCGGGGCATAGGGCAGGGGAAGTGTGACGGCGGGAGGGGGTAGCTCCGCAGCAGCAGTGGGGGCAGGGTGGGTGCCGGTGTGGGCAGGCTTGGTGCAGCTGTGGGGGAGGAGGGTGGTCTGGGCAGCATGGGAGGGGAGGCTGAGGGCAGCGTGAGAGGGGATAATGAGGGCAGCGCGAGAGGAGATAATGAGGGCAGCGCGAGAGGGGATAATGAGGGCAGCACGAGAGGGGATAATGAGGGCAGCGCGAGGGGGGATAATGAGGGCAGCGCGAGAGGAGATAATGAGGGCAGCGCGAGTGGGGATGATGAGGGCAGCGCGAGTGGGGATGATGAGGGCAGCGCGAGGTGATAATGAGGGCAGCGTGAGAGGGGATAATGAGGGCAGCAAGAGAGGGGATGATGAGGGCAGCGCGAGAGGGGATGATGAGGGCAGCGCGAGTGGGGATGATGAGGGCAGCGCGAGGTGATAATGAGGGCAGCAAGAGAGGGGATGATGAGGGCAGCGCGAGAGGGGATGATGAGGGCAGCGCGAGTGGGGATGATGAGGGCAGCGCGAGAGGGGATGATGAGGGCAGCGCGAGAGGGGATGATGAGGGCAGCGTGAGAGGGGATGATGAGGGCAGCGTGAGAGGGGATGATGAGGGCAGCGTGAAAGGGGATGATGAGGGCAGCAAGAGAGGGGAGGGTCAGGGCAGCACGAGAGGGGAGGGTTAGGGGAGCACGAGAGGGGAGGGTAAGGGCAGTCTGGGGGGGAAGATCTGGGCAGCCTGAGAGGGGGTGGTCTGTGAGCATGAAGGCAGCATGAGTGGGGATATGGGCAGCAGGAGAGGGCATCGGGGGGGGGGGTACCTGAGCATCAGGGGTGGTATCCTAAGCTGGGTGGTGGGGGCTTTTGCAGACTTTGAGAGTTTAAAGAGGCTGTGCTGGGGGCTGCTCCCCGGCTCATGGTGGATGGGATCAGTGCAGCCGAAATCACTCTCAACCCACTGACAGTCAAGGTAGGAGAAAAAAGAAGGAGCACACAAAATATAGTGGTATGAAAAGATTACCAAATGTATTAATGCATCAGAGCGTTATGTAGTAACGTTTCAGGACACAAAGTCCCTTCCTCAGACCAAACACCTCAAAAGTGACAAACAGTAGAACATCTATATATACCCCCAAAGGTCAAAATAATTACCTTCCCCAGGCAACACCTAAAGTGCAGGGCTGCAGCAAATCTACAACCTGATTGTGCACTCCCCCGACGTCTGACGTCACCGCGCGGCGCCGCGTCATGACGCACGTGACGTCACAACGCGATGACGTCATTCGGCCAAGCGATGGCCCACAGGAGGAATGAAAGAAAAGCTGTGTCCTGTAAACTGTCAAAAGATGTCTGCCCACAATGACTGACGGCGTCACGATGCACGTGACGTCACGACGTAAATGCGCAATGACGTTCGGTTGCTAGAGCAACAGACATCAAAAGACAGAAAATTCATAAAAACACATAAACAGAGTAATTTTCTTAATGATAATATGGCAGGACTATTCTTGAAGCATGGAGAGGAGCAATTAGTAGTGCCATGATGCACTACTGTTGCATTCTAATGTTGTGTCCACTTTAAAAAGTTGGTGACAGTCCTTATTGAAAAGAAGTCCATACAGTATGTATGAGAAAAAAGCTGGAAATAAAATGAAACTTTGTTAGAGCATTCTGCCAATGTTTGTAAGTTTACTGCATGTATTCTTAAGACATTCTTTGTGACAAGATAGACAACCCACAAGGGATGGATATCCATTTCTATACACATATACATAGGAACAAATTTGTTAGAGTAACCTTGGAATATTATTTTGTAGGTATTAGTATAGGGCAGTGGTAGATAAGTTGAAAGACCCTTAGCAGTCCTGGTCATATTGGGGATCATAACCATAGCCCCGTATTGGCCATCCGCAAAGTGTTGGGTTTACTTAGGAGGCTGACCCGTTATTATAGGAACCAGTGAAGCTCCAATCTTTCATTCATACCCCTAGGGGCAACCGTATCCAGTGTATGGGTCCACTTTGCCTCTTTCTGTGAAATAATTATTTCTCTATCCCCTCCTCTACGGTGGGGTTTCACATGGTCAATCACTTGACACCTTAGCTGCGAGATGTTATGTCCTTTTTCTCGAATGTGTCTTGCCACTGATGTGTCTGATAATGGCTTTCTGATGTTACTCTTATGTTGTGTTATACGTTCCTTAAGTGAATTAATAGTTTTCCCTACATATAACATCCCACAGGGGCATTCTAGTAGATATACGATGTAAGAACTAAGGCATGATTAAAAACCATTGGTTTTAAATTGTCTCCCCGTATGGGGGTGACAGAAGTTCTCCCCCCTTATTATTCCATTGCAATGAATACAGCTTCTGCAAGGGAAGGTGCCGAATTGGGGTATTGTCAAGAAGGTTTGATGTGCGTGTTCAATAAATCGGCTTTGACCACTCTATCCCTGATGTTACGTGGCCTTTTATAGGCAAACATGGTTGGGTCTTTAAACATATGGCAAATGGTGGGGTCAGCTTGCAAGAGGTGCCAATGTTTTGATACTGCTCTCTTAATTTGCTTTGAAGCTATACTATATGTAGTCACAAATGGCACACCTTCCCTTTTTGACTAAGGGGTTCTGTTTCAATAATTCCCCTCTTGTGAGATGGTCTACCTTAGTCACTGCTTCCTCAATAGTTTTACTACTATAACCTTTGTTTAGAAATTTTGTTTAGATAGAGAAAGAATGATTTTGCAGAAAGAGGCAAAGTGGACCCATGCACTGGATACGGTTGCCCCTAGGGGTATGAATGAATGATTGGAGCTTCACTGATTCCTATAATAACGGGTCAGCCTCCTAAGTAGACCCAACTCTTTGCGGATGGCCAATACGGGCCCCAATATGACCAGGACTGCTCAGGGTCTTTCAACTTATCTACCACTGCCCTATACTAATACCTACAAAATAATATTCCAAGGTTACTCTAACAAATGTGTTCCGATGTATATGTGTATAGAAATGGATATTCATCCCTTGTGGGTTGTCTATCTTGTCACAAAGAATGTCTTAAGAATACATGCAGTAAACTTACAAACATTGGCAGAATGCTCTAACAAAGTTTCATTTTATTTCCAGCTTTTTTCTCATACATATGGACTTCTTTTCAAAAAGGACTGTCACCAACTTTTTAAAGTGGACACAACATTAGAGTGCAACAGCTGTGCATAATGACACTACTAATTGTTCCTCTCCATGCTTCAAGAATAGTCCTGCCATATTATCATTAAGAAAATTACTCTGTTTATGTGTTTTTATGTATTTTCTGTCTTTTGTTGTCTGCTGCCCTAGCAACCAGGCGTCATTGCGCATTTACGTTGTGACGTCACTTGCGTCGTGACGTCCCGCCACGTGACGCTGTCAGTCATTGTGGGCAGACATCTTTTGACTGTTTACAGGACACAGCTTTTCTTACATTCCTCCTGTGGGCCATCGCTGTGCCGAATGACGTCATCGCGTTGTGATGTCACGTGCGTCATGACGCGGCGCCGCGCGGTGACGTCAGACATCGGGGGAGTGCACAATCAGGTTGTAGATTTGCTGCAGCCCAGCACTTTAGGTGTTGCCTGGGGAAGGTAATTATTTTGACCTTTGGGGGTATATATAGATGTTCTACTGTTTGTCACTTTTGAGGTGTTTGGTCTGAGGAAGGGACTTTGTGTCCTGAAACGTTACTACATAACGCTCTGATGCATTAATACATTTGGTAATCTTTTGATACCACTATATTTTTTGTGCTCTTTTTTTTCTCCAACCTTGCCAGTATTTAGGATCCAGCTTTGGGACGCCAGGATCAACGGAAGGTGAGCACCAAAAGCAAACACCTTGTTAAATTTCTTTAAACAGTGGTGTGCCATTTATAATCATTTTTGTATAACCCACTGACAGTAGCTGGAGACGGTGGCTTCTCCCTCCAAGCACAGCTGAGGAGGAGGAACCGGAGTGAGGCTGAAGAGCTTCCTCTCTGTGCTGCTTTTCATGTCCCTGTGGCTGCCGGTGCAGTAAAAAGCAGGGGGGAAAGGGGGGAGAGAGAGCTTCCTCTCCGTGCTGCTGCTACTCCTGTCCCTGTGGCTGCGGTGCAGTAAGAAGCAGGGTGGGGTGGAGGGGAGAGGAGGAGAGAGAGCTTCCTCTCCATGCTACTTCTCTTGCCCATGTGGCTGCCGGTGCAGTAAGAAGCAGGGGAGGAGGAGAGAGCTTCCTCTCTGTGCTGCTGCTGCTTCTCCTGTTCCTGTGGCTGCCACTGCAGTAAAGGGACGGCCCCAGTCACTGCTATCAAGCCCCACCCCCCCCAGTTAGGCCGGTCCCAGTCCCTACTTTGTCGCGCACCTTTCCCCAGCTGTGCGCGACAGGTTTTCAGGCAGACTGGGGAATTTGAAATTAACATCTGTGACGGAGGCGTGGCCACGCCCCCGCCGGCGGTTCAGCCACAAGTGGCGAAATGCGACAGGGTTGCCCACCCTGGGTCTATGATATAGGGGGACTAGCAAATCTAGTTATTGATTTAAGAAGTTAACTAGGTGCCATTCCATGTGAACATTTACAGCTGATTTGTGATAGCTCAATAACTGAGCAGAACCAGCCAGGCGCCATCTTTTCTACATGTATATACTGTAAACCCCAAGACTGATCATTTACACCATTTATAAGTGGAGTTGGTAAGGATACCTTTCTGTTTATGAGACAACGGATTGGACATTCCTGTAGTGTTTTTGATTTAAACAAACAGGGCCCAAAATCTACTGTTGGGATTGTTTTTTGGAGCCCCAGATTTGGTCTTTGGACTTGTTTTTTGTCATAGTTTATAGACTGCGTGCTCTGATTGTACTTAGTATGTCATTCCAAAATATTACACAACATATGAATTTATAGTCACAAATACATTTTGCAAGAGCGTAAGCAACAGCTCTACTCTGGGGGCCATGATGTTCACTTTTAAATGTCACATCTTCTTTAATATACACTAATGCAACATAGAGCGCTCCCAGGTGGTATCGAATTGGTCTAACTGCATCAATACGAGGCTCCCAACGTGTTTCACAAACTCTCTTTAGTGTTAAATTGGGTAAGGATTTTAAAAGAATGATCTACCTGTTGGTGGACCTGGGGAAGAAATTAAACAACGGTTGAATTAAGCCCAAAAATTAAATGGCACCTATATTGGGTTTGGCAGCGTTGATAACCACCAGGTTCAAATAATGAGAACTACATGGTACATAAAACGCAAGTGGATTCATGTTCAACATGTCTTTGAACTCCATTATGCTTTCCCCACATATTTGCACCATTGTCATAGCTTTGGCCTTGCATATTTTCTACATTTATATTGAGATCCAATAGTTCCTTTATTATCCAATCACTTAAGAGGATGTCATTTCAGCCAAAAAATAAAATGGAAGCCATCACATGGTACATCCATCAATCAGATTGGTGGACGTATCATTTGTCAGTCAAATGTGACATCACAGGCCTTGTATAAGGTCTGTCACGTCTTATTGGACCCTAAGAAGCCGTCCGATCAACATCTCCTGGACCTGTGAAGAAGAAAAAACTACTCACCCGGGCCTACTCTTCAAGCAACTGAGGATCATGGACCCACCCTCCCCATGGCTTTCTTTCACTCCCACCATGTCTTTCTTTCACCCCCCTCCCCATGTCTCTTTCATCCCCCCCATGTCTCTCTATCGACTCCCTACCCATGTCTCTTTTTCACCCCCCCTCCCCATGGCTCTCTTTCACCCCCCTCTCTATGTCTCCTGCACCCCCTCCCCATGTTTCTCTATCACCCCCCCTCCACATGTTTCTCTATCACCTCCCCTCCTCATGTTTCTCTTTCATCCCCGCTCCCTATATTGCTCTTTCACCCCCCATGCCGCTTTCACCCCCATTCCCTCCCCATGTCTCTCACCACACTAACTCCCCATGTCTCTCTTTCACCCCCTTCCCTCCCCAAGTCTCTCTTTAAGCCCCCCATTTTCCATGTCTCTTTCACCCTCCCCTCCCCATGTCTCTTTCAAACCCCCTCCCCATGTCTCTTCACCGCCGCTCCCCATGTCTCTTCACCGCCGCTCCCCATGACTCTTTCACCCGGTCCCCATGTTTCTTTCACCCGCTCCCCATGTCTCTTTCACCCCTCCCCATGTCTCTCTTTCACCCCCCTCCCCATGTCTCTCTTTCACCCCCCCTCGCCATGTTTCTTTCACCCCCTCTCCTCGCCATGTCTCTCCTTCACCCCCACGCCATGTCTCTCATCCCTCCACCTTCCTTCCACATGTCATACACTCACACACACACTCACACTGCAGCCAGTCAGGGGAGGTGCTGCATGAGCTGCGCAGCATAACGCCACCTAATGGCTGGAGGAGATATTGCAGTGGCAGACCCTGCATTTCTCTCTGCTCCTGGTAAAATCGGGACATAGCAGAAGATAGTCGGGCAAGGGACATTAGATTAAAAAAAACCTGGACTGTCCCGGGACATCTAGTCACTCTATGTCAGTGCCACCTTTGTGAGCAGCTATTTCTTCTCTCTCATTGACCTCAGGTGATTCTGTCTGTGTAACGACAGACTCTGTTGATGCTTCCTGTGCCGAAGCCCATCTGTTGTTTTAACACCGTACGAGCAGGAAATGCAGTAGCACCACAGCATAGCCACCGCTCTGACATTATGTCATATTGTTAAGACATCAGAAGCTGTATTGGCCTCTTCTTCAATACTCTGCATACACAGAGTAGCACGTCTACCGGGCGTCTTGCTGCTGAGTCAGAAGGGCTAATATATTGCTTACAATGTCCTTGCAACTGTAGATACAGGTGTAGTCGGATTTAATTTTGGTGAAGCCGCAGCTTAAAAAGCAAAAGTGAGATTTAGTGAAGGTGACCGTCGCAGCTTCTCCCGGCATTGCTGCGGTTAGTTCATGACTTCCGGAATGGGACCACGTACAGCGACGTATAAGTCTGGCTACATCTGTATGTAGGAATGACAACAAGAGCCTTAAAAAAGATACTCTTTGAACATGTGGGTAACATACAGAATGCTAGTCATGACCAGATCCAATGGGTCTTGAATATTATGGGATGTAAAAGATCAAAATGGTTATTAAAATGGCTAGCGGGGGGAAACTTGGAAAACTCCTTATTAAGAATGGAATGTTGGAGCTGGATATCTTCTTGCCTCCCTATTCTAATAAAGTCTTACACCAGACATTATAGCATGATAAACTGTTTTATTTGCAGATTGCAAACGCACAATGTTTCGGGGATCTCCCATTGTCAGGTGCAACACAGTTTATCATGCTATAATGTCTGGTGTAAGACTTTCTTAGAATAGGGAGGCAAGAAGATATCCAGCTCCAAGTTTAACTGTGTGTCAGAAGTGGGATCCCAGACACTCTTGCCTGCACCTTACAAATAAAAAGGACACCTACTACAATGATCTAATAGGAGTATGGTAAGATCAAAAACCTTTATCCTGACTGTGAAGAATAGGATGTCAGTTAATTGTATTGATGGACATGGTCACCGCTAAGGTAGTGAATAAATATAAAAATTCTTGGTATATCTATAGAGGGTATTACTGTGCATCTGTATTATTTTTTTAGTATAATGCTACTAGTAGTTGTAATTTTATTTTTTTAAACAACTCTGAATTAAAATTTTAATGTATCATAATGTAACAATCATTTTTGTTTCTATAGCAACCATTTACAAAGTCACATCCCCTTCCTCTTCTGAAACAGGCTCTGGCACCCCGCACCCTTTTTTTTGGAGCCCTGCCCTCTCCCTAGCTGTGCAAAACTCAATTGTATCCAGTAAATGCCTGGTCACATGATCTTCCCCAGAGAACTTTGCATCTTTGGTGCTCTTCTGCTGCATTGGCAACCATTTAGTGAACCCCCGAGCCGAATCTTCACCGATCGATCGCAACTTAGCTAATTACTTAACAATGTGTGGATTGTATTGATGCACATATTAACGGGATTTTTTTTTTTTTTTAAACGACAGCTTGTACTGCAGCTTTAAAAGTGGGCAGAGTAAGTGTGGAAACAGAGAGGAGTCACAGACCTCCAAACAATTTAAATCTGCATACACAAAACACCTGTAAACTCAAACCCAGACCCACCTCACCATATATATTTGTCTTAAGGAGTGCTACTGGGTATGTGACATTACAGTATAAACAAAAGAAAGATAAGGCCAATGCAACATGATCCTCCGCCGACTTAAATTTAACATGTCAAAAACAGAACTCCTTATATTTCATGCCAAACCTGGCCCTACTACCTCCTTCCACATTACTGTTGGAAGTACTACTATACATCCAGTAGCCCAAGCACGCTGCCTAGGGGTCACAGACTCCTCTATCACATTCTCCTCTCACATTCAAAAGGGTAGCTAAACCTGTCGTTTTTTCCTCCGCAATATTACAAAGATACGTCATTCCACTGTTGCTTGACTGCTAAAACTCTGACACAGACCCTCATTCTCTACCATCTCCTTTACCGGAACCTTCTGCTGTCCGGCCTTACTGCCTCTCACCTGTCTTCTCTACAATCTATCCTAAATGCTGCTGCCAGAATCACTCTACTCTTTCCTAAATTTGTCTCAGCGTCTCCCCTGCTGAAATCCTTCTCCTGGCTTCCTATCAAATCCCATATCTCACACTCAATTCTCCTCCTCACTTTTAAAGCTTTACATTCTTCTGCCCCTCCTTACAGCTCAGCTCTAATTTCTCGCTATGCACCATCCCGACTCTTGCGATCCGCCCAAGGATGTCTTCTATCTACCCCTTTTGTATCTAAAACCCTCTCCCGCCTTAAACCTTTCTCACTGACTGCCCCTCACCTCTGGAATGCCCTTCCCCTCAATACCCGACTAGCACCATCTCTATCCACCTTCAAGACCCACATTATAACACATCTGCTTAAAGAAGCATGTGAGTAGCTCCGTGGCTGATACTATAGACCGCATACATAAAGCTTTGCCCCTTACAGACGGACTTACCAAAACGCCCTCCTACTGTCTCTGTATGTTCTACCTACCATTTAAAACCAGAGACAGAACATGAAACACAGACAGAGCTCAGTGCACATCCAGTGAAACCTATACACGGTACAGTGCCTAAATATATATGTATAGATATCCATTAAATAAAATGGTCTTTTAGTTTAACATTTTGGCCAAAGTGTTGTAAGCCACTGATCCACTACACAGCAGACCACATCTCAAGGGTCCCTAACACTAATATAAATTCTTAATAACCTGTGCATTACCAGGAAGAATGATTTATAATAAATCTGTCAAAATTAGTTGCATAGTTGTAAGTCTGATTGAAGCTTTTATTAACCTGTACATTACCAGGAAAAGCACTCTGTATTGGATTTGTCACAATCACACTGCAAGCAAGCAAGTTCCCCTGAGAGTGGGAGATGCAATGGAGTGAGCTTTTAACCATTTAAATGTGGGAGTGGGTGAGCTTCAACAAGATAGGAGAGTCACCTTCCAATCAGCTAAGATCAGCTGAACAAGATTTGCAAAACATACAGGAGACCTGCAATAATTAATAAATTAATAAAAGCTTCAGAACTATGCAACTAATTTTGACAGATTTATTATAAATCATTCTTCCTGGTAATGCACAGGTTATTAAGAATTTATATTAGTGTTAGGGACCCTTGAGATGTGGTCTGCCGTGTAGTTGCTATGGGGCTTACAACACTTTTGGCCAAAATGTTAAACTAAAAGACCATTTTATTTAATGGATATCTATACATATATATTTAGGCACTGTACCGTGTATATGTTTCACTGGATGTGCACTGAGCTCTGTCTGTGTTTCATGTTCTGTCTCTGTTGTATACACGGGTCAAACAAAGGTGTTTTAACCCCTCAGGTGCTCAGAAGAATAAATATGTTCTGTCTCTGGTTTTAAATATATATCGCCATGCTCAGTAGCACTCCTCTGTGACACCTATATGCTTATATGTATGTTGTGGTTATTTTGGGGGTTCAATATGAGCTTGCAGGTGTCCTGTATGTTCTACCTACCAATTAGATTGTAAGCTCTTAGGAGCAGGGACTCCTTTTCCTAAATGTTGCTTTTATGTCTGAAGCCCTTATTCCCATGATCTGCTATTTGTATTATTTATATGATTGGCACGTGTATTACTGCGGTGAAGCGCTATCTACATAAATGGCGCTAAATAAATAAAGACATACAGTACATACATACATACAACATACAACATGACAAAGCATATAGTTAAATATTTATCTGTTTCTCTCTCATAAGTGGGGTCCTCTCTCTCTCTCTCTCTGTCTCTGTCTCTGTTTCTGTCTCTGTCTCTGTCTCTCTCTCTCTCTCTCTCTCTCTGACTCATTCATTTGTTCATTTGTAAATAATTTCTTTAGTAAATTAAGAGTTCAATTAAAAATAGATACATTTTATTGAAGAGTTTTAAATATATTCTTAGTAAAATATGTTACAAACTGACTTATAAATATAAATTTTATTTACAGATATTCGCAGAGCTTGGCATCAGTTACAGATTAGTAAGGGGTTGTTTTTTTTTGGGGGGGGGGCTTAAGTAGCTCATGGGGGAATGAAGTTTGTATGGTGGGTATCCGTAACGTTTAGAGATATCATGATCCTTCTGCCTCTGAACAAAGCTCTGTAGCCTCCCCTTGGAGGTATGTTGACAGGCTTCCTCCCTCTCCAGTTGTGCTTTCCTTTTCATAGCCTGTCTCTCCACTCTCTGTTGTGGTGGAATAGGTATGGAGACCACAAGCTCTTGGAGAGGCTGTTAACAGAAGGCTGGAGTGGAGTTGTCCACTCTACTGTGTACATTGATAGGAAGCTGCAGGTTAGAAAGCTGGTGCTGCAGGTTGAAAGGAGCTGGAATGGGGATAGTGGTTTGGCTGACCTTTTCAATGCATGTCACTGCAGCTTTCTGTTCTATGGATATCACTGGGAAGTGTTTGGGATTCTCTATAACTGAAGCTTCGGTTTCCCCACGTTGTTTGATTTCACTGGTTTTAATGTCAGGTCTTGTGTACTCACTTATTTTAAATGTACATAGCCTAGGCCTGGCATTAATACCGACGCTTTCAATTCCAGAAATACTGTCCTGTTTTTTGGCAATGCACCTATTAATCACATCAGTAAGAGACCCCTGAACATGAGAAGCAGAAGTCTGGCTTTGGCTTCCTTGCATTGGTCCAAGCTTTTTTCCAAATGTAATGGATCCTGCGGGTGCCCCTGGACCTGTGGGACCTGCTTTTTTACCCAATGGGTGATATACTTGAACAGAGTTAATCATTTGGAGGCTGAGGTTGCTGCGATGGGCTTTCAACTTTCCTTTTTCAGAAGGTTCCAATGCCTTCTTCCCCTTCCCAAGGACTTCTGAAGTCACCCCAGGCTGATTAGCACTTTTTCTTTTGAGAGCTTTGGGGCTATTATCAGTACCACAAGCCAGCGCTTGCTCAAAACTGAAAATGCTGGTCTGGCTCTTTGTTTTCTTCATTAGCTGCTTGCTATTGCTGTTCTGTTTACGTTTGATCCCCATCTCCTGCGTTTTCTTCAGTTTAGGATTAATGGGAGTAACAGCAGGTGTCTTTGCATCCATTGAACCTTCACAGCTTTGCAGCATCTTTTCAGATACCTTATTGGAAATGTGGGCACCTGAGAGACAAACACATTTCATCTTTTTTAACAGAACAGCCTGGTCATCAGATTGTGGTCCCTGGGGTGACTTCCCTGGTATAGGAGCAGAAGAATGATTTACTGGCTTTGACATTGGTTTAACCTTCTTTTGCAGTGCAGTTTGAGGGACTTGATCCTTTGCAGCTGAAGAAAGGATCTTTTTCTTTTTTGTTTCCACTGTGGAGCACTTTGGTACCCCCTCAGACTTTGACGGATACTCGGTCTTCACTGATCTCAGCACGTTATTACCCAAGAAATGGGAAGAGCTGGTTGCCTTCCCAACTGGATGTAAAGACGACACCTTTATATCAAGATTTGAAGGGGCTGTTGTATGTTTCATAGCTTTTACAGCTCCTGACATAATATCTGTAGACTGCTGAGTGATTGGAATGTCGCCCCTCACAACTTCTTGAAGATACTGGGGACCTCCAGACTGCTCTCTGTTAAGAATGGTCACAAATCTAGATGCTGGTTGCAAATATTTGGTGCTAGTCAGTTGTTGGTGAGATGTGGGGACTTCAGTCCTTACCAGTGGAACCTTCTGAGCAATATGTGAGGGGGCCTTCACCTCTGAAGATCTCTTCTCCGTATCTTTTAAGGCACCCCTTTTCCACACTGGCACACATAACTCTTTGTTGCTTTGCACATCAATATGTAACTTTGAGAGGTGGCTCAGCTTCCGAGCTGGTTGAGTTGGATACATTAGAGGTGGTTCACTTTTTTTGTTAGCAGCAAGCTGAACTGCTCCTTGTGTAATTAAACTGGCCTGGGAAATATGTTGGACTCCAAGCGAGGTCTGACACACTGTAACAAAATCAAAAAGGAGAAATAATCAATTATCATAAATACCAACACATTGTACATAATAACACAAAGAAATTAAAGCAAACACATGCTTAATCCCTTTAGTATTGGCGAGGACTACATACTGTAGAATTCTATATCTTTGTAACACTACAATGGCGAGTGACCGTAATTAAAGATCTTTATAACAGGAAATGGTATCGGTCAAGGAGAAGATTTTGAACAATGATTAGTAAAGATTCTCCATGTCTCACTTTGTAAGGTCTGCAACACAATGCAGTGGGGAAAGGGAATTAAGCTAATTACAAATGGAAATCAGTGCAAAGGACTACTGTACACAATGCAAAATGATGAGAGATATCCATGTTTTATCACAATAATGATGGTGGAGTGATGAAGATGAAGAGAAGTAGGTTTTATTGGTGGGGATATCATTAGTGAGAAAGAAGGCAGATTAGGATAACAGGCCAACAAGAGGTTCACAAGTCCCTGTGTGTCATTTGTCAATGGGAAAACCAATACACTACAGTAGCTACTCAGTTTGCATGTTATCAATTTATGTAACAAAGCAGCATTCAACTTAAGGAACATCCACAAACGTTTAGCTGCAATAGCAACAACTGGGGAAAATGCTATGATTTGGGCATCTAGGTCTCTCCTTTTTTGCCCCTTGTGTTCCCCCAACTGAACCTGGTTTGCCTTACCCACCTGACACTCCTCCTACTTTTACGTTTTCGGCTATCCTGGTTGCTTGGGGATCAGGGGCTGCCGAATAATGAGCCAGTGGATAGGACGTTCTTAGGCTTTTCTCCTTTAGGACCAGGAGCACTTCCCCTTGGTACACTGGGTGTTGTGAAGCAGAGCTCCCACTGGTGGAGGTTATTGGCAGCCCAGTGGGTGTCTGTAAGAAGGAGCCAATCTGTGCTGAAGGCACTTGCATGGGCTGAGGTCGGTTGTAAATATAATGAGCTGTGTTGCCACCAGTTGGAGCATATTGGCCAGGAACTGGATGGTATGTCCTACCCTGAGCGTGCATTCCTCTAAGGGGTATGAATGGTGGCTGCTGAAGTCGTGCATACTGGGTGGCCATTATGCAAGGCCCTATTGTAGCACTGCTTTCCACCTGTGTGTTGGGACGGAAAGTAACAGGCTGCGTTGTGGCTTCTCCCCTAACCTGTCCTGCAAATCCTGTGTATCCTCCTGTAGCAGTGTGGTAGAATCCTCCGTTCATGTCCCATACATGAGGGTAAGCGCGTGTTGCCTGTGGGATCTGCTGTAGATACATTGGTGTTCCTGTAGACCCTTGTTGCAAAATCATGCCTTGGGCCCCATGTCTGTAGACTTCTGTATTCCTCCCTACTGGGTGGGACCTGTTGCTCCATGAAGGGTAAGCAGTGGTGACTGCAGGAGCACTGCAGGCCGGTGGAGGGTTCACAGCAGAGGAATTTAAAAACTGATCTGTAAGGAAAAATGGTGAAAGTGAAGGGCCTGAAAAGCACAGTCAATTCACATTTCTTTAACACAAGGGGACTCGACTCCAGTCTTCAAGCCCCCACCCCAACAGGTTAACTTTTCAGGATATTCCAGTTTTAGCACAGGTGGCACAATCACTCAATTAGCCTCTGATTGAGTCAGCTGTGCTGAAGCTGGGACTGATTTAGCTGCCTGCGCTGAAGCTGGGATATCCTGAAAGCCTGACTTTGGTGGGTTAGGACTGCTTTAACAGACCTGCTAAAAGATATTCTTGATATCAAATACATATGAAATACATAGAGATGCTCACTTGGCTTGGTATTTTTATTTTGCCTTTAAAATATTTGGGGTTTTGGTTCTGAGTTTGAATAAAGTTTTTGGGGGTCTTTGTTTTGTTATGAATAGCAAGCACTAACAGGGAAAATGGCTTGCTGGGAAAACACATTTATTTGATTATCAATGTTACAGACCACTACTCTGATCAGAAGGTTCAATATGTAAATACATTTTTAAGCAAGCTCCATGATTACCTTCCATTCATAGCATTGCTATGTATTGAAACACCAGAGCATCCATACATTTTAGCTCAATATATGGGGTTTAAAAAAAATAAATATATATATATATATATAGATATATATATCTATATATTTCTATATATATACATTAATGATGTGCTGGGATGTAACACAGACAGAAAACTATTTCTAGGTAGTTTTTGACACAAAGTGGCAACTGCCATATAAAACTTGTGCAGTCCATCACCTGCTTTCATGTCCACTTCTGAACACAATGACAAATATAGATGTACCATAGCTTTCGGAACTGGATCTTTAAAAATAAAAAAATAAAAATTGCCTGTGCCTACTGTGGTATTTTGTGGTAATATTATGGTGTGGTATTCTGAGACATGTCTGGTATTTTGAGGTATCCGGAGGAGCACTCCGGTCAGATATATCTGTAAATCAAGGAGCAGATTCTGCTCTCGTTTTGTGGCTTTGTCTTTTTTGGGACCTTTGTATTACTGTAGAGTAGTGGTTTCCAACCTTTTTTTGGTTAAGGAACCCTATGTGAAATTCTGAGGGATCCCAACAGCGAGTCTAAGATGAGATTCATTGTAAGATACCCCAACCCTATCTAATAGCGCGTCTGAGATCAGATGAAGTGTGAGGAACCCCAACCCTCTCTAATAGCTCTTCTGAGATTAGATGTATTGTAAGGAGCCCCAACCCTCTCTAATAGCTCGTCTGAGATAAGATGCATTGTAAGGAACCCTAACCCTCTCTAATAGCGTGTCTGAGATAAGATGCATTGTAAGGAACCCCAACCCTCTCTAATAGTGCGTCTGAGATAAGATGCATTGTACTGTAAATTATTCTGTATTAAGTACAATTTTAAAATGATCTGAAAATTACAGCGAACCTTTTAGGGATGCCCGGGGATCCCAAGGGTTCCTATGAACCCTGGTTGAAAAACACTGCTGTAGACAATAATTTAAGGATATGGATGAAAGTAGTCGACCATTACACCCCAGGATGTACAGTAGAATTGGTCCAATAGTTATTGACCTAAACTTAGGGCAAGGAAAAAACATGCCATATACATAACTAATTCTACTGTATACACTAAGGTTCCTGTGTCTTTTTTTACTATCCCATAGATCCCATAGACGTTTGCCGCTTTGACATTTATGTATACAGTACATGTGTTCTTATCTATACATTACTGTTCAAATCATTTAAGATTTTGAATTACAAGCCAGATATAAAAGTAAATACAATAAAACAAATGTGTGTGTATGTATGTATAATAAATCAGTTTTGACATTTATAAAAAAAAATATTATCCAATAAAGGCCAGGTACCTACCCCCCTACGTGTTGTCTACCTCCCCCTCCCCCCTCCCCCCCCCCCCATCCGTCTTCTTTCTCCCATCCATTGATAGGAGTCATGTTATCTGTTCTGTACCACATAAAACATTGTGAAAGTAAACAGTTCAAAAATATAGATATTATCCATTTCTTTTTGGGTATGTAAAGGTCACGTTTCTTCCTACCTGCCATGATACAGAGTTAAGGTGGAGATAATTAGTCTCTCTGTACAGCACCACACTTTTCCTATCTCTGAGATGTCCACAAAACTAACGGTTTCCTTCGGGAACTAATTCAAGTCAAGCACAAACAAGTTTACATTTGTGTATTTATCTCAGTCTCTAAGGCGATTCCATGATGTCATTACAGAACACGGCTGCTGCATCTCCTAGGAGGCTCAATGATGCTGTCTCGTGATGTCATAATAGAGAAATCAGTTACTTTGATATTTAATTTCATGGGGTTGAGAAGTGGTTAACTAGAGTAGCAGTCACAAAAATCACAGCTGCTGTGATACATTGTATTGCATACATTGGGTGACACAAGTACACATATGGATAGTGCCACTGACAGCAGTGGGATCAACATATCACTGGGTTCAAATGCATTGACTTCATGGCAAGAAAGTATCATCCCCTTATGTATGTCACATGTAAAACGCTGAGAAGTTACTGTATATATCAAACAGAATAAATAGCACCACCTGCACGGAGACAATCAGTCATTTGTCAGATTCTACTAAGGCGAGGCGCAGTATTTCTCCTTTATAAACACATTTGAAGCTCTCTCTTTGGGGTCTATGTATCAAGGCAATTTTGGAGCAAAACCCTGCACTTACTGTACTGTATGTACTGTATCTAAGCATTTTGATCCAAATTGTGCCCCATCTTCCTCAGCTTGTACATTGGGGAGAGTCAGAAGAGGAGCTGGGGAGAAGTTACATGGTGCACAGATTATAATGCACCGCATTCTGCGTCCCTGTCCCAGCATGCACCTTGGGGAGAGTCAGTAGGAGGAGTTGGGTAGGAGTTGCATGGTCCATGTAACTCCTCCCCAACTCCTCCTACTGACTCTCCCCAAGGTGCAAGCTGGGACAGACGCAGAATGTGATACATCTCCTTATAATCTGTGCAAATATACCCGATCATAGATCAATCTATTCTATTCTTTGAATTTGAACATGTTCATATCGGACCAAACATTTTGGACATTTAAATATTTTTTTATAAAAAAATTATATATAAATGTCCAAAATGTTTGGTCGGATATGAATATGTTCAAATTCAAAGAATAGAGTAGATTGATCTATGATCGGGTATATTTGCACAGATTAAAGGGAGATGTATCACATTCTGCGTCTGTCCCAGCTTGCACCTTGGGAGAGTCAGTAGGAGGAGTTGGGGGGAGTTACATGGTGCACAGATTCTTTTGAGATGTATCACAAGCTGCATTTCTCTGATAGTTTTTTTTTTTAACCTTTTATTTGCCCAAAAACTATCCTCCATATCTGAAGTGCCATAAGTCTAACATACCGCGTCAGAAGTAAGAAACTGTTCTTACAGTATATATGCTGCGGCTCTGCTCCAAAAAATAGAGCCATGCGTCTAAACACAATTACTCGATGTTGCTGCTTTATGTCCTAATTCCAGCACTGGGGAAGTGTTCAACTCCATTCAAGGACAGTCTAAACTAAACTACTACTTTGGTACAGTACTGCACTTTGCTTTAATGCTTCAGACATACGCATTATGGGTATTGAATGGGTCCCCCTGCTTATTTGTGGGGGGATAGAGATGAGTCTTTTACAATGAGAGTGCTACTGGATCTATATTCTATATACAGTGGCACTTCGCGGCCTTAATTACTATTTCTTTTTGGGATGTTTTTTTGTGAGTACACTAAAGCCTCCTCTTGGATAGACACAGGGGGATAGTCTAATAGCTGGGAGTTGTGCAAAAGCGTGCAGAAAGAGCCTTATCCAGTTGGATTTCTAGATTTTGCTCTTCTGTAAGTCCTTCTCGCATGTTCAAACTAAGTAGGTCGAGAGAGACCCACATCGCAACAAAACCCATATGAATTTTATGAAGTATATATTTTTTGTTATATCCCCATTCTCTCTCCCACCCCTCCCCCATTCTCTCCCACCCCCAACCCCATTCCCTCTCCCACCCCTCCTCATTCTCTCTCTCTCCTCTCCCCCCCTTATCCACTCTCCTCCCCTCCTTATCCTCTCTCCTACAACATCATCTCTCCCCATCCTGTCTCCCCCCTCATCCACCCCCTTCGCATCCACTCACTGCCCCCCCTCCTCATCCTCTATCCCCCCTCCCCATCCTCTCTCCTCCCTCTTCATCCTCTCTCTTCCTTTTCATCCTCTCACTCCCCCCCTGTTTATCCTCCCTCCACCCTCTTCCTCTCCCCCTCCTCATCCTCTCCCCTTCCTCATCCTCCCCCACTCCTCATCATCTCCCGCCACCTCTCCCCCTCCTCATCCTCTCCGCTTCCTCTAGAGCCTCTCAACCCCTTCTCCGCCTCTGCTCATCCCCACCATCTCCTCATCATCTTTCCATGCCTCCTCATCATCTCACTCCCCCCCTCCTCATCCTCTCACTACACTGCTCATCATGCTCTCACTCCCACAACTCCTCATCCTCTCACGACCCCCATCCTCATCCTCTCACTACACCCTCCCTCATCCTCTCACTATACCCCTCCTCATCCTCTCACTCGCCCCCTCCTTATCCTCTCACTCCCCCCTCCGCATCCTCTCACTCCCCCCTCCTCATCCCCTCAATCCCTCCTCATCCTCTCACTCCCCTTCTCATCCTCTTACTCCTCATCCTCTCACTCCCCCCTCCATCTCCTCTCACTCCCCCATCCTCATCCTCCTCTCACTCACTCCCTCCTCATTCTCTCACCCACCCATCCTCATCCTCTCTCACTGTCCTCATCCTCCCACCCCCTCCTCATCCTCTCACTCCCTCCTCATCCTCACACCCCCTTCCTCATCTTCTCACCCTCTTATCGTCTCACCCTCTCACCCCCTCCTCATCCTCTCACTCCCGCTCCTCATCCTCTCACCCCCTCCTCATCCTCTCACTCCCTCCTCATCCTCACACCCCCTTCCTCATCTACTCACCCTCTTATCTTCTCACCCTCTCACCCCCTCCTCATCCTTTCACTCCCCCTCCTCATCCTCTCACCCCCTCTTCATCCTCTCACTCCCTCCTCATCCTGTCACTCCCCCTCATCCTCTCACTCCCCCTCCTCATCTTCTCACCCCCTCATCCTCTCACTCCCCCTTCTCATCCTCTTACTCCCCCTTCTCATCCTCTCACTCCCCCTCCTCATCCTCTCACTCCCCCCTCCTCATCCTCGCACTCCCTTCTCCTCATTCTTTCACTCCCCATCCTCATCATCTCACTCCCCCATCTCATCCTCTCACTCCCCCCTCCTCATCCTGACACCCCCCCTCCTCATCCTGTCACTTCTCCCTCCTCATCCTCACTCCTCCCTCCTCATCCTGTCACTCCTACCTCCTCATAATCTCACTCCACCCTCCTCATCCTCTCACTCCCCCTCCTCATCCTCTCACCCCCCTCCTCATCCTCTCACTCCCCCCCCCCCTCATTCTCTAACTCTCTGTCAGGAATCGGCGTTCTCCTCGCTTCCCAAACAATGCATTCCCTCTCCGCAGGGAGCCCCTGGACACACAAAACAATCCTGCCTTACCGGCCTCCACGGCTCCTCGCCCCTGCCGCCGTCGCGGGATCACTCCCCTTGGCGATTCCTCTGCTCAGCGCCGGGCGCGCCCACGCCCTCCTGCACGCACACCTACACGCACGCCAGCCCCAGACGTTATGTGCATGCATTCCCAGCTTACAGAGCACATGCCTAACAGAGCACTTTTAACCACTGCTCCTGCAGTGAGGCATCGCCCCCAAGCATCACACAGTTCCATGCAAATAAATGACTACACTCAGCTGGGCTGTAACACATCCCTCCTATCAGGGAGGACTCCTTGCAGTCCTCCAGGCCTGCCCCCTTTTCCCATTGGCCTGCCTAGATTTATTATGCCTGTGCTTCCCATCACTCGTCGCTCGACATAGTTCTGTATGGAAGCATTTGACTATTCTCTCAGTGACTCCTCAGGTATTGACGCGGATTGGACGACTACCCCCTCTGGCTCTCGACTTTGGCTCTACTTGGACTTCGTGACTTCTGGCATCCCTGATCTTGGCAACGGCAATAACTACTCCTCCTCTACTACCGGTACCGGCAACTATTGTCTTCCTTACTATACCTGGCCTGGCAACAATAACACCACACTCCGGACACGCTTCCTTTGCTGCGGGTGCGTGTATCCCTACGTACCACCTCAGCACAGGGGACGGGTCTGGTCTGCGGGCAGCACCGGCGTAACATTATGTTGAGCCCACAAGACACAGACCAGACTGAACTACAGCAGTTTCTCTCAAATCTGCTTCAGCAAAACCAGGCCATGGCGGATCAAATTGTGGCACTTACACGCCAGGTCGCAGTACTCTCAGACAGGGTACCGACCGCGACCCCGCCAGATGTAAGCCCCCACTCCGCAAGCGCAGTTATCAGCTCAGATGTAAGGATTCCTCCCCCCAAGCCTTATGCAGGTGAACCGCAAGATTGTAGGGGTTTCCTAAACCAGTGTGAGGTGCAGTTTGAAATGGCCCCCCATCTCTACCATACTGATCGCAAGAAGGTAGCCTACATTTATCACCTCCTCACTGGCAGCGCCCTGGCTTGGGCTTCCCCAGTTTGGGAGCGACGTTCTGACCTTACCCAAGATTACCCAGCATTTAAAGCCGAGTTTCAACGGGTATTCGATTCCCCTGCTCGTCGGGAGATGGCATCTGTTTCTCTCCTCCAGATCACGCAGGGACGGCGAATGGTGACGCAGTATGCTGTGGAATTCCGGACTCTAGCAGCCGAGACTAACTGGGGACAAGAGGCTCTCATCTCCGTATTCTGGCAAGGCCTGGCAGATCCCATCAAGGATGAACTCTCTCGCCAATCCAGGCCGGATCAACTGGAGGTCCTGATTGATTTGGCCGTCCGAGTGGATCAACGCATCCAGGTACGCCGCTCAGAGCGTCAGCGCACTCGCTTCCATAACTTTCAAGTTCCATTCTCCAGTATTCTCAGCAGCACTCCTGCTCCCTCAAGTGCTACCACACCTCTTCGTCCAGCACTGGAGTTGCCAGAGCCAATGCAATTGGGGGTATAACGCATCCGCACACCGATACGGCAGTTCCGCCACGCCGGGGGATTGTGTTTCTACTGCGGATCCATGGAACATCTGGTTCGGGAGTGTCCACTGCGTCCGGGAAATGGGAACACCCAGTGAGTACAGAGGGGCTCTCTCTGGGTGTAATGTCTCCATGTCCCCTTTCTAAAGGTGAACTCCCTAAGAAACTTACATTTCCAGTCTCCCTTTCAGGCGATAAGTTCAAGACTTCTACCGCCGCTTTCATCGACTCAGGAGCTGGAGGAAACTTCGTGGATCTTGAATTCGCCAGGTTAAACCGCATACCACTCGTGGGAAAGAAGGTTCCCATCGCACTCGTCGGTATCGATGGACGTCCTCTTACCCTGGCCCACATCTCCTTAGAGACAGCTCCCTTGCTTCTGTCCTCACATCTGCACAAGGAGATCTTAGTTCTCGATGCCATTCATGCTCCTGGGATACCCATCACCCTTGGCCTTCCTTGACTACAGCTTAACAATCCTCTCATTGACTGGACTTCCTCTGCTCCCATTTCTTGGAGGCCGAGGTCAGGCGAGACTCATCAACTGCTGGCCAATACCTCTGTTCCCGAAGTTATTCTACCTTCCGTTTACCATCAATTCCGGGACGTTTTCAATAAGGTACAGTCAGACCTCTTGCCGCCACACAGGACTTACGATTGTCCGATCGAACTAGTTCCAGGTTACTCCCTACCCAAGTCCAAGACCTACCCCTTGTCGTTACCAGAATCTCACGCTATGGATGAATATGTCCAGGAGAATCTCAAGAAAGGCTTTATTCGTCACTCCAATTCCCCAGCAGGGGCTGGGTTTTTCTTCGTCAAGAAAAAGGACGGGTCGTTGAGGCCTTGCATCGACTACAGGGGTTTAAACCATATCACTATTAAAAATCGTTATCCCCTTCCCCTTCTTACCGAACTGTTCGATAAATTACAGGGGGCCAAGATTTTTTCCAAGTTGGATCTACGTGGTGCCTATAACCTGGTGCGCATCAGGAAGGGGGATGAATGGAAGACGGCCTTCAACACGCGTAGTGGACACTACGAATATCTGGTAATGCCTTTCGGCTTATGTAATGCTCCCGCTGTCTTCCAGGATTTCATCAACGACGTCTTTCGTAAGGTACTCAATATTTTTGTTATTGTATACTTGGATGATATCCTGATTTTTTCCAAAGATCTCCAGGACCATATACGCCACACCTCCTACGTCCTTTCCCGTCTACGTGAACACCATTTGTATGCCAAACTGGAGAAGTGCACTTTTCATCAGACCTCTACTCCGTTCCTGGGGTATATCATTTCCGATGAGGGGTTTATGATGGACTCCGGTAAACTTCAAGCAGTCACTGAATGGCCAAGACCCAACTCTCTCAAGGCCATACAACGTTTTTTAGGGTTCGCTAATTACTATCGTAAGTTTATACGGAGTTTTTCCACCATTGTGGCACCCCTCACTGCGCTCACCAAAAAAGAAGCTGATCCTTCTGCTTGGTCATCCTAGGCCATCTCCGCCTTCGAGACACTCAAGGAAGCCTTTATATCCGCACCTATTCTCCGTCATCCCAACATCGAACTTCCCTTCATCCTGGAGGTCGACGCTTCTGATTGCGGCGCTGGTGCCGTTCTCTCCCAGAGACCCATGCCCCAAGATAAGTTACATCCCTGTGCATATTTTTCCAAGAAATTCTCGTCTGCCGAGAGGAACTATGACGGGGGTAACAGGGAACTTCTGGCCGTGAAGATGGCTCTTCAAGAGTGGAGACACCTGCTGGAGGGGTCAAAAGAGCCGTTTACTATTCTCACGGACCACAAGAACCTTCTTTACATAGAGAACGCTTGACGCCTTGGTCCGCGACAGGCTCGTTGGGCTCTTTTTTTTTTCTCGATTCGATTTTCACCTGTCCTATATCCCCGGGACCAAGAACGTAAAGGCAGACGCACTCTCCCGTATACATTCTTCTGAAGAGAGGCCACAGGAATCGTTGGAGACTATCCTTCCACATGAGAGGATTCTCGCCACGTCTTCTTTCAAGAATCTTGACAAGATTTTGCACTCCCAGAGACGCATTCCCAAGGACTTGGTCGTTCCCGACAACAAACTCTTTGTACCATCCAAATTTGTTCCAGAGGTCCTGTCTTGGAGTCACTCCTCTAAATCTGCAGGTCATCCAGGTTTTAAGAAGACTACTGATCTCATTCGTCGGAATTTCTGGTGGCCAAGGATGTCTCAAGATATTCTGGAGTTTACCCGCGCATGACCCACGTGCGCTCAAAGCAAGACTCTCCGTCAAAAGACTCAGGGTTTTCTGTTACCTCTTCCAGTTCCCGACCGCCCCTGGTCCCACATTTCTATGGACTTCTCCGTGGAGTTGCCCAGGTCCAGAGGAATGAACACTATCTTGGTGGTCGTGGACAGGTTCTCGAAGATGTCCCATTTCATTCCACTTAAAGGATTACCCACCTCCCCCGCCCTTGCTGATATCTTTACGGAGCAGATTTTCCGGATTCATGGGATCCCTTCGTCCATTGTTTCTGACAGAGGTTCTCAGTTCGTATCCAAATTTTGGAGAGCTTTCACGAAGAGATTGCGCATCTCTTCTTCCTTCTCTTCCGCCTATCATCCTCAGTCCAATGGACAAACGGAGAGAATCAATCAATCCCTGGAGAAGTACCTGAGATGTTTAATATCCGATTTCCAGGATGATTGGGCTCAACTCCTCTCTTGGGCAGAGTATGCCGTCAATTCTGCAAAAAACGAGTCCACCTGGGAATCACCCTTCTTTATAAATTATGGGTTCCACCCTCCCTGTCTTCCCATCCCCAACATTCCTTCTGGAGTACCAGCCGTAGATGAACGCATTTCTTCCCTCCAAACTGCATGATCAAGGATTCAGTCTACCCTTCTCAACTCCTCCCGCACATCGAAATTACAGGCCTATCGTCGTCGTTCGGCGCCCAGTTACAAACCAGGGGATTTGGTATGGCTCTCCTCTAGGAATATCCACCTCAAGGTACCATCTCCTAAACTGTTACCTAAGTTCCTGGGACCCTTCCCTATTTGTGAACAAATCAATCCTGTGGCATTCCGGCTCCAACTACCACCCAGTATGAAGATTCCCAATGTCTTTCATGTGTCCCTCTTAAAACCATTTATCTCCAGTCACTTCTTCCCTGATCAGACTCGTAAACCAGATCCCATTACTGTACTAAATAACGAGGAATACGAAGTTCACTCTCTTTTGGATTCTCGCCTATCCAGGGGTCAGCTCCAGTTCTTGGTGCAGTGGAAGGGCTTTGGCCCTGAAGAGAGAACCTTCAAAGGACATTCATGCCCCGGCCCTTCTTAAATCCTTCAGGAAAAAGTTTCCAGAGAAACCGTTCTTGGACCGTCCTGAGGCCGTTCCTGAAGAGGGGGGTACTGTCAGGAATCGGCGTTCTCCTCGCTTCCCACACAATGCACTCCCTCTCCGCAGGGAGCCTCTGGACACACAAAACAATCCTGCCTTACCGGCCTCCACGGCTCCTCGCCCCTGCCGCCGTCGCGGGATCACTCCCCTCGGTGATTCCTCTGCTCAGCGCCGGGAGCGCCCACGCCCTCCTGCACGCACACCTACACGCACGCCAGCCCCAGACGTTATGTGCGTGCATTCCCAGCTTACAGAGCACACGCCTAACAGAGCACTTTTAACCACTGCTCCTGCAGTGAGGCATCGCCCCCAAGCATCACACAGTTCCATGCAAATCAATGACTACACTCAGCTGGGCTGTAACACCTCCCTCCTATCAGGGAGGACTCCTTGCAGTCCTCCAGGCCTGCCCCCTTTTCCCATTGGCCTGCCCAGCTTTATTATACCTGTGCTTCCAATCAGTCGTCACTCGACATAGTTCTGTATGGAAGCATTTGACTATTCTCTCAGTGACTCAACTGGGGGTGGGGGAAGGGAAGGGGACAGGGGAAGGGGAAGCTCCCGCGTCAGCAAAATGAGGATAGTATATGAAATCAAATAACACCCAAACTGGTGCAATAGAGGATAAACTATAATAACAACATAAACAGACAGACAAGTTCCTCCTTGAATGCACTCAGAAAGGTAAGTCAGAGTGATATGGTTGATAACATTAAAAACCTTTTAATCACCAAATAGTAAGAACATATTGTATAGAGGGAAATGGTAGAAGTAGTCCACAGCCAGTCCCTTAAAACAAACCAAGAAAAGTTCTTCCTAAATAGGTGTATGGAAGATAGTGGGGACAATACACCACCTAGGTGTGGGCTACAGAAAACTGCAAAGTCTCGCCACAAAATAACTTCAGACTTGAGAACCTGTCCTGTTGGCAGGAATTCTATTATCAAAAACCAGCACACCTATAGAAAAAAGTATGCTGATACTAGATCTGAAGAAGGTGTGGGCTACAGAAAACTGCAAAGTCTCGCCACAAAGTAACTTCAGACTTGAAAACCTGTCCTGTTGGCAGGAATTCTATTATCAAAAAACCGGCACACCTATAGAAAAAAGTATGCTGATACTAGATCTGAAGAGGCGGTTCATATACAGTTCGTGAGTAATAAAGCCCTTACATCCGTATACATAGACCACAAGGAATGGGGGTGTATGTCAACTCCAGAACACAAATGAAGTCAACGAATGATGTGGAGAGTAATACATATAACATAAATTAAACCACATACATAGCTATTAACTACGTGGCTAGTGAGTAGTAACCTCTGCGTAGGGCAAGCACAAAGCGTGCTCTGCTAGTGCCCAGAGGCACGGTTCAGTGACCGTATCCAGTTATGGCCTCAGAATAATATAACACAGTTAATGCAGAGGTCACTGCCCAAACAGGTGTATGGACGATAGTGGGGACAATACACCACCTAGGTGTGGGCTACAGAAAACTGCAAAGTCTCGCCACAAGGTAACTTCAGATTTGAGAACCTGTCCTGTTGGCAGGAATTCTATTATCAAAAACCAGCACACCTATAGAAAAAAGTATGCTGATACTAGATCTGAAGAAGGTGTGGGCTACAGAAAACTGCAAAGTCTCGCCACAAAGTAACTTCAGACTTGAAAACCTGTCCTGTTGGCAGGAATTCTAATATCAAAAAACCAGCACACCTATAGAAAAAAGTATGCTGATACTAGATCTGAAGAGGCGGTTCATATACAGTTCGTGAGTCATAAAGCCCTTACATCCGTATACATAGACCACAAAGAATGGGGGTGTACTGTATGTCAACTCCAAAACACAAATGAAGTCAACAGATGATGTGGAGAGTAATACATATAACATAAATAAAACCACATACAAAGCTACGTAGCTAGTAAGTAGTAACCTCTGCGTAGGGCAAGCACAAAGCGTGCTCTGCTAGTGCCCAGAGGCACGGTTCAGTGACCGTATCCAGTTATGGCCTCAGAATAATATAACACAGTTAATGCAGAGGTCACTGAATAGGGTCTCTGCTAGATGGAAATACAGAGGTTCACTGAGTGGAGTCTCCCAGATAGCAGGTGTAACGGGTATTCCACCCCACCCAATCTCATATATAGTGTGGGTGAGTAGAACATGTGGTGTTACCGGTGTGGTGCATATACCTGTAGGCTCACAGGAGGTCTGAGCCTCCGCTAATGAGAGCCTGGGGTGAATCTTCTGGAACGGATCTTCTTCAGCGCCTCCACCTATGTAGGATTCTAGGGAAATGTAGAATGACCCTACATAGGAACCCAATAAGGGACTACACACACAATGATTATATAACTAACTAATGACTTTACTTATGAACATATAATAATACCTTGTGTCCCTCTCACGAGGAGACACTAACAGTGACGTCTCGCAGGACGATTCCCCGACACCCGGTGATCCCACCCAGTGTCCCAAGAACCCCACCCAATGTCCCGTACTCCTACAGAGATAGTCACTGGGTGACTGCGCAGTCACTATATGAATAGGCCTGTTGGTGCACTTATACGTTAGAGATACCTTCCGAGCACTCCGATGCTCGGGTCTGCAACTCTCTTCTAAAAGGGTCAGACGTCCGTCTGATCCTATCCAGGTACTTCTGCCGTGGACCCCAACGAGGGTCCCACCGCTTCACGGGAACACAACAGTCTCTTGGTACAGCAACCGAACCACAGGAACAGCCACGCCGCTATCCCTGTCTATCCTTAACTAATCCTAGCGTGACAGGAACCCTAACCTAGGGCCTGTCCCTGATGAACCGCAACCTGGGTGGCTTAGGGGAACTCTCCTAGGGCCTGCGGAGTAATACCCTGTCCCACTCCCCTAGCTACCCAGTCCCTAACTGTATCTACTACTACTACTAGATACTCCTAACAGCCTAACGCACCTGCAGCCGACACACAGCTCACACTGTCAGCCTGCAGGGAATCACACACGCTGCACACACTGCGCCCAGCACATGCAGCACAACACACACAGAACGGTACACACCATTCACTGGAGAGGGAGAGTCTATCTGGGACCTAAGGGGTTAATAGTATTCCTACTCCCCTAACGAGGCCCAGTCCTGACTCCCACTAACAACCGACTAACCTGAGTGACCCGCAGCAAACACACTGCTCGCACGCTGTGCCTATTTGCCAGTGCGCACAGCACTACCCGCTGTGGCACTGCCAAACCTGCACCTTACACACACCTAAGGGTGACCTCCCTATCTAGGGCCGTCCCTTATCAGTTACCCACTAACCTGGTGGGGAGTTGGGGCCTACCTGGAGGGTGAGGGTACCTATCAGGATGCAGGAGTTGCACTCACTCCCCGCATCCTTCCTTCCCCTTCAGCTCCTCTGCTCCAACTGACGTGACTCATGCAAAGCCCGGGAAAATGTATCTCTTTCCTCCAGGGCAGTCCTGCAGCCCTATTGGCTCCTATCAAGCACCTGGTGCCTGCCTCGCTATGCCTCATGGGAATTGTAGTCCCGAGGCCCCTACAATAACATTGAGGCCTCGTGCGTGCCTTCCCTCTGCCTACACAAACCTGTAATGGCCGCCGCAACCTCTCACTAACTTCCCTTACTCTCGCGTGACTCTCCTGCGCCTTCCCTGCCCTCACGCAACTGTTCCCTGGCTCTAGGGTTCTCCCTGCGCATGCGCGACTCTGCCCTGTCTCTCGCAGCCTCCCTGCGCATGCGCGAGCTAACTGGGCCGCCGGGGACTCACTGCGCATGCGCGAGTTGAAGCGCAATGGCGGCGCCCTGTGCAAGAGCCGCCGGAGATCTCCTGCACTCCGGCGAGCTCCCTCCTCGGCCCCCACCCTCCTGAATGGCCGTCGGGTTTGCCGCTTGCCTCTGGCAGTACCCGACAGCGTCCGTGGCCACGGAGGCTCCCTGGGGGGTGAAGGAGGGAAAAAGGTGACCTGGCTACACTGGCAACAGAGGCACTGTACTTAATCAGAGTGCTCCTGGCAGTATAAATCAGTGCATAAGATGTTGTCCATAATGAGTGTTGCACAGAGTGATGTTGCCCTAAGTGTGTGTGGGTTACCCCTAATAATGCTAACAATATGGACCCCCCAGATAACACTCGGTTTAAGGAGAATGTCTGTCAGAGGAGCGGCTATAGTATATGCTGCTATCAGGTACAGTGACCTCAAAAAATACCTTCTGACTGACCACCCATAGTATAACTTAGCTTTATGGGGACTGGGGTTGTCCGTTGCAGCAGCTCACGATCCTACAGTGTAGGCAGAGGGGGCGGGGTGCCGAGTTGAAGGGTTGTAGCCTGCTAAGTCAGCAGCTGCAGCCGCAGCAGTCTCATCCCACTGCTAGGAGGCGTCCGCTCGGTGTGATGACGTCATCACGTTCTGGTCACCTGACGTATGTTTCGCGCATGATCGCGCTTTCTCTTGCAGTTTTCTGTAGCCCACACCTAGGTGGTGTATTGTCCCCACTATCTTCCATACACCTATTTAGGAAGATCTTTTCTTGGTTTGTTTTAAGGGACTGGCCGTGGACTACTTCTACCATTTCCCTCTATACAATATGTTCTTACTATTTGGTGATTAAAAGGTTTTTAATGTTATCAACCATATCGCTCTGACTTACCTTTCTGAGTGCATTCAAGGAGGAACTTGTCTCTCAGTGACTCCTCAGGTATTGACGCGGATTGGACGACTACCCCCTCTGGCTCTCGACTTTGGCTCTACTTGGACTTCGTGACTTCTGGCATCCCTGATCTTGGCAATGGCAATAACTACTCCTCCTCTACTACCGGTACCGGCAAGTATTGTCTTCCTTACTATACCTGGCCTGGCAACAATAACACCACACTCCGGACACGCTTCCTTTGCTGCGGGTGCGTGTATCCCTACGTCCCACCTCAGCACAGGGGATGGGTCTGATCTGCGGGCAGCACCGGTGTAACACTCTCCCCTCCTCCTCTAACTTACCCCTCCTCACCCTCTCGCTTCTCCCCCTCCTCATCCTCTCACTCCCCCCTCCTCATCCTCTCCCCCCACCCTCCTCTAACTCCACCCTCCTCATCCTCTCACCCCCGTCCTCATCCTCTCACTCACCCCCTCATCCTCTAACTATCCCCTCCTCCTCTAACTTACCCCTCCTCATCCTCTCGCTTCTCCCCCTTCTCATCCTCTCACTCCCCCTCCTCATCCTCTCACTCCCCCTCATCATCTAACTCACCCCTCATCCTCTATCTCACCCCTCCTCATCCTCTCGCTTCTCCCCCTTCTCATCCTCTCACTCCCCCTCCTCATCCTCTCACTCCCCCCTCATCATCTAACTCACCCCTCATCCTCTATCTCACCCCTCCTCATCCTCTCGCTTCTCCCCCTCCTCATCCTCTCACTCCACCCTCCTCATCTTATTGCTCCCCCTTCTCATCCTCTCCCCCCTCCTCCTCTCATTCCCCCCATATCATCTAACTCACCCCTCATCCTCTATCTCGCCCCTCCTCTCCTCTCGCTTCTCCCCCTCCTCATCCTCTCACTCCACCCTCCTCATCTTCTTGCTCCGCCTTCTCATCCCCTCACTCCCCCTCCTCATCCTCTCAACCATTCCTCCCCTCATCCTCTCACCCCCTCCTCATCCTCTCACTCACCCCTCCTCATCTTCTCACTCCCCCTTCTGAACCTCTCACTCCCCTCATACTCTCACTCCCCCTCCTCATACTCTCACCCACCTCTCCTCAGTCTCTCACCCCCTCCTCATCCTCTCACTCACCCCCTCCTCATCCTCTCAGCCCCCATCTCCTCTCACCCGCTCATCCTCTCACTCCCCTTGCTCATCCTCTCACCCACCCCTCCTCATCCTCTCACCCCCTCCTCATCCTGTCACTCCCCCTCCTCCTCTCACCCCCCTCCTCCTCCTCTCACTCCCCCATCCTCATCCTCCTCTCACGTTCTCCCTCCTCATTCTCTCACTCACCCATCCTCATCCTCTCTCACTGTCCTCATCCTCCCACCCCCTCCTCATCCTCTCACTCCCTCCTTATCCTCACACCCCCTTCCTCATCTACTCACCCTCTTATCTTCTCACCCTCTCACCCCCTCCTCATCCTCTCACTCCCCCCTCATCCTCTAACTCTCCCCTCCTCCTCTAACTTACCCCTCCTCACCCTCTCGCTTCTCCCCCTCCTCATCCTCTCACTCCCTCCTTCTCATCCTCTCCCCCCCTCCTCTAACTCCCCCCTCTTCATCCTCTCACTCACTCCCCTCATCCTCTAACTATCCCCTCCTCCTCTAACTTACCCCTCCTCATCCTCTCGCTTCTCCCCCTTCTCATCCTCTCACTCCCCCTCCTAATCCTCTCACTCCCCCCTCATCATCTAACTCACCCTTCATCCTCTATCTCACCCCTCCTCATCCTCTCTCTTCTCCCCCTCCTCATCCTCTCACTCCACCCTCCTCATCTTCTTGCTCCCCCTTCTCATCCTCTCACTCCCCCCTCCTCATACTCTCTCTCCCCCTCCTCCTCTCACTCAACCCTCCTCATCCTATCATTCTTCCCCCTCATTCTCTCACTCCCCTTCCACTCCCCCAACTCTCCCCCTCCTCATCCTCTCCACTTCCTCCACAACCTCTCTGCCCCTCCTCATCATCCCCCTCCTCATCATCTCTCCATGCCTCCTCATCCTCTCACTCCTCCTCTTTTTATCACTCCCCCCTCCTCGTCCTCTCACTCACCCCCTCCTCATCCTCTCACTCCCCTCATCCTCTCACTCCCCCTCCTCATCCTCTCACCCACTCCTCATCCTCTCACTCCCCCTGCTGAACCTCTCACTCCCCTCATACTCTCACTCCCCCTCCTCATCCCCTCACCCACCTCTCCTCAGTCTCTCACCCCCTCCTCATCCTCTCACTCACCCCCTCCTCATCCTCTCACCCCCCATCTCCTCTCACCCGCTCATCCTCTCACTCCCCTTGCTCATCCTCTCACCCACCCCTCCTCATCCTCTCACCCCCTCTTAATCCTCTCACCTCCCTCCTCCTCTCACCCCCTCCTCATCCTCTCGCTCCTGCCCCTCCTCATCCTCTCCCCCTCCTCATCCTCTCACTCCCCCTTCTTATCCTTTTATTCACCTTCCTCATTCACTCACTCCCCCCTCTTCATCCTCTCACTCCTCTCCTCATCCTCTCGCTCCCCCCTCCTCATCCTCTCGCTTTTCCCCCTCCTCATCCTCTAACTCCCCACTCCTCATCCTCTCACTCACCCCCTCCTCATCCTCTCACTCACCCCTCCTCATCCTCTTACTCCCCCCTCCTCATCCTCTCACTCCTCGCCTGCTCATCCTCTCTCTCCTCTCCTGCTCATCCTCTCTCTCCCCACTCCTCATTCTCTCAATCCCCTCTCCTCATCCTCCCCCTCCCCTCATCATCTCACTCCCCCCCTGCTCAGCCTCTCACTTCCCCCCTGCCCATCCTCTTACTCTTCCCTCATCATCCTCTCCCTCACCTCATCCTCTCACTCCCCCCTCCTCATCCTCTCACTCCCCCCTCCTCATCCTCTCACTCCCCCCCTGCTCAGCCTCTCACTTCCCCCCTGCTTATCCTCTCACTCACCCCTGCCCATCCTCTTACTCCTCCTTCCTCATCTGCTCCCTCACCTCATCCTCTTCCTCTCACTCCCCCCTCCTCATCCTCTCATGTCCCCCCCTCATCCTCTCACTCCCCCACTTAGTTAAAAATATGCCAGAGGTCGGGCCCAACTTCTGCGTATGGTTGCTGGGCCTCCGATTACTGCCAGGCCCCTGCTGCACCGATCCTCACCGGTCCGTGCCGGAAGGAGGAATTGTGTGTGTGCATGTGCGTGTGTGTGTGTAAGGGGGGAATTGTGTGTGTGTGTGTGTGTGTGTGAGGGGGGAATTATGTGTGTGTGTGTGAGGGGGGAATTGTGTGTGTTGTCATTGGGGCGGGGGGTTCAGTGTGAGGAGGGTGAGATTGAGTGTGAATAGGGTGACATTGAGTGATAGCTTAGGGGAGGGGAGAGTGTGAGAGATGGGGGAGTGAGCAAGAGGGAGGGAGTAATAGGGAGAGGGTGGTGGGGGAGTGAGAGGAAGTTTGAGAAATAAAAAGATAGAGATAGGGGGGGGGGAAGAGTGTAAGATTGGGAAAGAGAGAGAAGAAGAGCGAGGGGTGGGGAAGAGACAGGGGGAAGAGAAATACATTGAGGAGGGAGGTGTGAAAGGGGGGAGGAAATAGAGGGGGAGGAGAAATAGAAGGGATATAGAGGGGGGAGCAATAGAGAAGGAGCAGAAATAGAGGGTGAGAGGGTGAAGAAATGTGTAAGAAGAAGAGGGTGGGGGCTCACATGGCCACTGACACGGTGGGCACTGATGGAGACTCTAGTCCTGGGCCATGGGAAAGCTGTCGGTGGCCCTGGGGACATTCGCCATTCAGCTGGAGACGAGAGAGAGAGGGGGGACCGGGGGAGGGAGAGAACCAACCAAGTGACTTACACTATGTAACGGGTATTCCCTCTAGACTGACCCACCCAATCTCATATTGGCCCGTGTGGTCTAACCAGCCCCCATTACATGGTCGTGTCTGGTGGTGCACCTGTAGGCAACAGGACTCCTGAGTCTCCCGCATGATGGTATTCGGGGATTATCAATCCAGACAGGTCTCTGAGGTAGTGTGTGCGAGTCCTACCTATATCACGTGCAACGCCTCCACCTCATCAGGATCTAGGCGTCCGCAGGGAGAGGGTCCTGATGAGGAACTCCTTCTTGGTGGTGCCTTCCACTGGAGAGTAACTTCACACTCACACGGTGGGGGTATCTTTGAACAAGGCATCTTTATTGATCTTGTATGGGCAAGCTGCCCTTCACAGCCAGCTGTCTCAGCTGCACATCTTAGTTTGCTGCCCCTTTGATAGGTACGCCCTCCCAATGGAGTGGGATCCCCTCTTCCGTAGGGAGATCACCCCTGTGCCAGGTCCCTGGACACAGTGTGGCTCTTATAAAGTCTGATGTAGAAATGGACCACTAGTTACTGCACTAGTGGATCCTTTGTTCCCAACACACTCCAACACTCAGCAACCCTCATCAACTACTAACTTTGGGCAGTGCTGTGCCTTAAATACTTCAGGAGCTGTCACAGCTCTGATGTCACTAACTGTGGACTCAGAGCATGTAGCCACTCCCACCCATACATAGGGCACCTCACCAGGGTATGAGGGCAAACCTCCATGATTACTGCTGGCATCCCTGTAACTTACCAGGTTTACTGCCAGCAGGGGAGACAACTGCAGACCATTTTACATGCATGGTTACAATTATATACCTCCCCTAACACTCATACAATACGTGAAGAGATACCTGTGCACAAAAAAGAACTGACTCTCTGTCCAGCAAATCCCATATTTCAGTGTGTGTTGCCATCTGTTTAAAGACCCACCCATTGTTGCCTATAAAAGGCCACGTAACATCAAGGATAGAGTGGTCAAAGCCGAATTATTGAAAACCGCACATCAAATCTTCTTGACAAAACCCCAATTCGGCACCTTCCCTTGCAGAAGCTGTATCCATTGCAATGGAATAATAAGAGGGGAGCACTTCTGTCACCCCCATACGGGGAGACAATTTAAAACCAATGGTTTTTACACATGCCTTAGTTCTTACATCGTATATCTACTAAAATGCCCCCGTGGGATGTTATATGTAGGGAAAACTATTAATTCACTTAAGGAACGTATAACACAACATAAGAGTAACATCAGAAACCTATTATCAGACACATCAGTGGCAAGACACATTCGAGAAAAAGGACATAACATCTCGCAGCTAAGGTATCAAGTGATTGATCATGTGAAACCCCTCCGTAGAGGAGGGGATAGAGAAATAATTATTTCACAGAAAGAGGCAAAGTGGACCCATACACTGGATACGGTTGCCCCTAGGAGTATGAATGAAAGATTGGAGCTTCACTGGTTCCTATAATAACGGGTCAGCATCCTAAGTAGACCCAACTCTTTGCGAATGGCCAATACGGGGCTATGGTTATGATCGCCAATATGACCAGGACTGCTAAAGGTCTTTTAACTAAACTACCACTGCCCTATACTAATACCTACAAAATAATATTCCAAGGTTACTCTAACAAATTTGTTTCTATGTATATGTGTATAGAAATGGATATCCATCCCTTGTGGGTTGTCTATCTTGTCACAAAGAATGTCTTAAGAATACATGCAGTAAACTTACAAACATTGGCAGAATGCTCTAACAAAGTTTCATTTTATTTCCAGCTTTTTTCTCATACATACAGTATGGACTTCTTTTCAAAAAGGACTGTCACCAACTTTTTAAAGTGGACACAACATTAGAATGCAACAGTAGTGCATCATGACACTACTAATTGCTCCTCTCCATGCTTCAAGAATAGTCCTGCCATATTATCATTAAGAAAATTACTCTGTTTATGTGTTTTTATGTATTTTCTGTCTTTTGTTGTCTGTTGCCCTAGCAACCAGACGTCATTGCGCATTTACGTTGTGATGTCACGTGCGTCGTGACGTCCCGCCACGTTACACCGTCAGTCATTGTGGGCAGACATCTTTTGACTGTTTACAGGACACAGCTTTTCTTTCATTCCTCCTGTGGCCCGTCGCTGGGCCGAATGACGTCATCGCGTTTTGACGTCACGTGCGTCATGATGCGGCGCTACGCGGTGACGTCAGACGTCGGGGGCGTGCACAAATCAGGTTGTAGATTGGCTGCAGCCCAGCACTTTAGGTGTTGCCTGGGGAAGGTAATTATTTTGACCTTTGGGGGTATACTGTATATAGATGTTCTACTGTTTGTCACTTTTGAGGTGTTTGGTCTGAGGAAGGGACTTTGTGTCCTGAAACGTTACTACATAACGCTCTGATGCATTAATACATTTGGTAATCTTTTGATACCACTATATTTTGTGTGCTCCTTTTTTCTCCAACCTTGCCAGTATTTAGGATCCAGCTTTGGGACGCCAGGATCAACGGAAGGTGAGCACCAAAAGCAAACACCTTGTTAAATTTCTTTAAACAGTGGTGTGCCATTTATAATCCTTTTTGTATTACCCATTGACAGTGGCTGGAGCCGGTGGCTTCTCCCTCCAAGCACAGCTGAGGAGGAGGCACCGGAGTGAGGCTGAAGAGCTTCCTCTCTGTGCTGCTTTTCCTGTCCCTGTGGCTGCCAGTGCAGTAAGAAGCGGGGGGGAAAGGGGGAGGAGAGAGCTTCCTCTCCGTGCTGCTACTACTCCTGTCCCTGTGGCTGCGGTGCAGTAAGAAGCGGGGGGGAAAGGGAGGGGGGAGGAGAGAGAGCTTCCTCTCCGTGCTGCTGCTACTCCTGTCCCTGTGGCTGCGGTGCAGTAAGAAGCAGGGGGGAAAGGGGAGAGGAGAGAGAGCTTCCTCTCCGTGCTGCTGCTACTCCTGTCCCTGTGGTTGCGGTGCAGTAAGAAGCAGGGGTGGGGGAGGGGGGAGGAGGATAGAGAGCTTCCTCTCCGTGCTGCTGCTGCTTCTCCTGTCCCTGTGGCTGCGGTGCAGTAAGAAGCAGGGTGGGGGGGAGGGGAGAGGGGGAGAGAGAGCTTCCTCTCTGTGCTACTTCTCTTGCCTCTGTGGCTGCCGGTGCAGTAAGAAGCAGGGGAGGAGGAGAGAGCTTCCTCTCTGTGCTGCTGCTTCTCCTGTTCCTGTGGTTGCCAGTGCAGTAAGGGGACGGCCCCAGTCACTGCTATCAAGCCCCACCCCCCCCAGTCAGGCCGGTCCCAGTCCCTACCTTGTCGCGCACCTTTCCCCAGCGGTGCGCGACAGGTTTTCAGGCAGGCAGGGGAATTTGAAATTAACATCTGCGACGGAGGCGTGCCACGCCCCCACCGGCGGTTCAGTCAATAAGGGCGAACCAGCCACGGGACGTCATGGCCACGCCCCCACAAACCCACAGCCACGCCCCCTCCCGTCGCAAACCTTCCCTCTCCCACAGACCGCCTATCGCGTTGTAGCGCTGTGCACGCGCCGCCCCCCAGCCGGGGGGCTCTATTCGCCACAGTTTCACTGCCAATTCGCCACAAGTGGAGAATGGCGACAGGGTTGCCCACCCTGGGTCTATGATATAGGGGGACTAGCAAGTCTACAGTTATTGATTTAAGAAGTTAACTAGGTGCCATTCCATGTGAACATTTTCAGCTGATTTGTGATAGCTCAATAACTGAGCAGAACCAGCCCGGCGCCATCTTTTTCTACATGTATATACTGTAAACCCCAAGACTGATCATTTACACCATTTATAAGTGGAGTTGGTAAGGATACCTTTCTGTTTATGAGACAAAGGATTGGACATTCCTGTAGTGTTTTTGATTTAAACAAACAGGGCCCAAAATCTACTGTTGGGATTGTTTTTTGGAGCCCCAGATTTGGTCTTTGGACTTGTTTTTTGTCATAGTTTATAGACTGCGTGCTCTGATTGTACTTAGTATGTCATTCCAAAATATTACACAACATATGAATTTATAGTCACAAATACATTTTGCGAGAGCGTAAGCAACAGCTCTACTCTGGGGGCCATGATGTTCACTTTTAAATGTCACATCTTCCTTAATATACACTAATGCAACATAGAGCGCTCCCAGATGATATCGAATTGGTCTAACTGCATCAATACGAGGCTCCCAACGTGTTTCACAAACTCTCTTTAGTGTTAAATTGGGTAAGGATTTTAAAAGAATGATCTACCTGTTGGTGGACCTGGGGAAGAAATTAAACAACGGTTGAATTAAGCCCAAAAATTAAATGCCACCTATATTGGGTTTGGCAGCGTTGTTAACCACCAGGTTCAAATAATGAGAACTACATGGTACATAAAACGCAAGTGGATTCATGTTCAACATGTCTTTGAACTCCATTATGCTTTCCCCGCATATTTGCACCATTGTCATAGCTTTGACCTTGCATATTTTCTACATTTATATTGAGATCCAATAGTTCCTTTATTATCCAATCACTTAAGATGATGTCATTTCAGCCAAAAAATAAAATGGAAGCCATCACATGGTACATCCACCAATCAGATTGGTGGATGTATCATTTATCAGTCAAATGTGGATTCATGTTCAACATGTCTTTGAACTCCATTATGCTTTCCCTGCATATTTGCACCATTGTCAAAGCTTTGACCTTGCATATTTTCTACATTTATATTGAGATCCAATAGTTCCTTTATTATCCAATCACTTAAGATGATGTCATTTCAGCCAAAAAATAAAATGGAAGCCATCACATGGTACATCCACCAATCAGATTGGTGGATGTATAATTTGTCAGTCAAATGTGACATCACAGGCCTTATATAAGGTCTGTCACGTCTTATTTGACCCTAAGAAGCCGTCTGATCAACATCTCCTGGACCTGTGAAGAAAAAAAAACTACTCACCCGGGCCTACTCTTCAAGCAACTGAGGATCATGGACCCACCCTCCCCATGGCTTTCTTTCACTCCCACCATGTCTTTCTTTCACCCCCCTCCCCATGTCTCTTTCATCCCCCCATGTCTCTCTATCGCCTCCCTCCCCATGTCTCTATCGCCTCCCTACCCATGTCTCTTTTTCACCCCCCTCCCCATGGCTCTCTTTCACCCCCCTCTCTACAGTATGTCTCCTGCACCCCCTCCCCGTGTTTCTCTATCATCCCCCCCTCCACGTGTCTCTCTATTACCCCCCCTCTACATGTCTCTCTATCACCTCCCATCCCCATGTCTCTCTTTCATCCCCCCTCCCTATGTCGCTCTTTCACCCCCCATGCTGCTTTCACCCCCATTCCCTCCCCATGTCTCTCACCACACTAACTCCCCATGTCTCTCTTTCACCCCCCCTTCCCTCCTCAAGTCTCTCTTTAACCTCCCCATGTTCCATGTCTCTTTCAACCCCCCTCCCCATGTCTCTTCACCCCCGCTCGCCATATCTCTTCATCCCACTCCCCATTTCCCTTCACTGCCGCTCCCCATGACTCTTTCACCCGCTCCCCATGTTTCTTTCACCCGCTCCCCATGTCTCTTTCACCCCTCCCCATGTCTCTTTTTCACCCCCCTCCCCATGTCTCTCTTTCACCCCCCCTCGCCATGTCTCTTTCACCCCCTCCCCATGTCTCTTTCACCCCCTCCCCTCGCCATGTCTCTCCTTCACCCCCTCGCCATGTCTCTCATCCCTCCACCTTCCTTCCACATATCATACACTCACACACACACACTCACACTGCAGCCAGTCAGGGGAGGTGCTGCATGAGCTGCGCAGCATAACGCCACCTAATGGCTGGAGGAGAAATTGTAGTGGCAGACCCTGCTTTTCTCTCTGCTCCTGGTAAAATCGGGACATAGCAGAAGATAGTCGGGCAAGGGACATTAGATTAAAAAAAAATTGGACTGTCCCGGGACATCTGGTCACTCTATGTCAGTGCCACCTTTGTCAGCAGCTATTTCTTCTCTCTCATTGACCTCAGGTGATTCTGTCTGTGTAACGACAGACTCTGTTGATGCTTCCTGTGCCGAAGCCCATCTGTTGTTTGAACATCGTACGAGCAGGAAATGCAGTAGCACCGCAGCATAGCCACCGCTCTGACATTATGTCATATTGTTAAGACATCAGGAGCTGTATTGGCCTCTTCTTCAGTACTCTGCATACACAGAGTAGCACGTCTACCGGGCGTCTTGCTGCTGAGTCAGAAGGGCTAATATGTTGCTTACAATGTCCTTGCAACTGTAGATACAGGTGTAGTCGGATTTAATTTTGGTGAAGCCGCAGCTTAAAAAGTAAAAGTGAGATTTAGTGAAGGTGACCGTCGCAGCTTCTCCCGGCATTGCTGCGGTTAGTTCATGACTTCCGGAATGGGACCACGTACAGTGACGTATAAGTCTGGCTACATCTGTTTGTAGGAATGACAACAAGAGCCTTAAAAAAGATACTCTTTGAACATGTGGGTAACATACAGAATGCTAGTCATGACCAGATCCAATGGGTCTTGAATATTATGGGATGTAAAAGATCAAAATGGGTATTAAAATGGCTAGCGGGGGGCAGCTTGGAAAACTCCTTACTAAGAATAGAATGTTGGAGCTGGATATCTTCTTGCCTCCCTATTCTAATAAAGTCTTACACCAGACATTATAGCATGATAAACTGTTTTATTTGGAGATTGCAAACGCACAATGTTTCAGGGATCTCCCATCGTCAGGTGCAACATAGTTTATCATGCTATAATGTCTGGTGTAAGACTTTCTTAGAATAGGGAGGCAAGAAGATATCCAGCTCCAAGTTTAACTGTGTGTCAGAAGTGGGATCCCAGACACTCTTGCCTGCACCTTACAAATAAAAAGGACACCCACTACAATGATCTAATAGGAGTGCAATAACATCAAAAACCTTTATCCTGACTGTGAAGAATAGGATGTCAGTTAATTTTATTGATGGACATGGTCACCGCTAATGTAGTGAATAAATATAAAAATTCTTGGTATATCTATAGAGGGTATTACTGTGCATCTGTATTATTTTTTTAGTATAATGCTACTAGTAGCAGTACTTTTTTTTTTAAACAACCCTGAATTAAATTGGCAACCATTTAGTGAACCCGCGAGCCGAATCTTCACCAATCGATCGCAACTTAGCTAATTACTTATCAATGTGTGGATTGTACTGATGCACATATTAAAGGGATTTTTTTTTTTAAACGACCGCTTGTACTGCTGCTTTAAAGGTGGGCAGAGTAAGTTTATAAACAGAGAGGAGTCACAGACCTCCAAACAATTTAAATCTTCACACTCAAACCCCCTGTAAACTCAAACCCAGACCCACCTCACCATATATATTTGTCTTAAGGAGTCCTACTGGGTATGTGACATTGTACAGTATAAATAAAAGAAAGAGAAGGCCAATGCAACATGATCCTCCGCGACTTAAATTTAACATGTCAAAAACAGAATTCCTTATATTTCATGCCAAACCTTGCCCTACTACCTCCTTCCACATTACTGTTGGAAGTACTACTATACATCCAGTAGCCCAAGCACGCTGTCTAGGGGTCACAGACTCCTCTCTCACATTCTCCTCTCACATTCAAAAGGGTAGCTACACCTGTCGTTTTTTCCTCCGCAATATTACAAAGATACGTCATTCCACTGTTGCTCGACAGCTAAAACTCTGACACAGACCCTCATTCTCTACCATCTCGATTACTGGAACCTTCTGCTGTTTCGGCCTTACTGCCTCTCACCTGTCTCCTCTATAATCTATCCTAAACGCTGCTGCCAGAATCACTCTACTCTTTCCTAAATCTGTCTCAGCGTCTCCCCTGCTGAAATCACTCTCCTGGCTTCCTATCAAATCCTGTATCTCACACTCAATTCTCCTCCTCACTTTTAAAGCTTTACACTCTTCCACCCCTCCTTACAGCTCAGCTCTAATTTCTCGCTATGCACCATCCCGACTCTTGCGATCCGCCCAAGGATGTCTTCTATCTACCCATTTTGTATCTAAAACCCTCTCTCGCCTTAAACCTTTCTCACTGACTGCCCCTCACCTCTGGAATGCCCTCCCCTCAATTCCCGACTAGCAGCCTCTCTATCCACCATTAAGACCCACATTATAACACATCTGCTTAAAGAAACATGTGTGTAGCTCCGTGGCTGATACTATAGACCGCATACATAAAGCTTGGCCCCTTGCAGACGCACTTACCAGAATGCCCTCCTACTGTCTCTGTATGTTCTACCTACCATTTAAAACCAGAGACAGAACACAAAACACAGACAGAGCTCAGTGCACATCCAGTGAAACCTATACACGGTACAGTGCCTAATATATATGTATAGATATCCATTAAATAAAATGGTCTTTTAGTTTAACATTTTGGCCAAAGTGTTTTAAGCCCCTGATCCACTGCACGGCAGACCACATCTCAAGGGTCCCTAACACTAATATAAATTTTTAATACATATATAACTTGTTATATACCGCTCACCACATAATCATGTAAATCATAAGTGGTATAATAACAGTCGGTGCAAAAGGGATAATGGTAGCAAACAGACACATACAAGGAGACAGAAATTCTCCAACAAAGATCCCAGTTAGCTGCACAACAAGACCGAAAATATATTGAGGGTTTAGTAACCCCACCACCTAGTTGGGCTTTGAAGGGTGCCAATAAGTAACCGCTCCCAGCACTGTGGGAGGACAATTACCACTAAAACTGCCCTTGGGCAGAAAATAATAAAGACTTTAATGTAATGCAAAATACGACGCGGTAACACAAACTCAGGACAGAATAAAAACACCCTAGGCAGAGTGGTAGTTCACATAAATTGTAGTAGGGAACCATATATGTAACACAAAAGCATACAATACTTTCTGGGTCCCCACCTGATGATACTAGTGGATGTGATGCTGATAAGCAGTGTGCTGCAGGTTCCTAAGCACACATCAGCTATAGATGAAATAGTGCCTGCATAGCGTGTAGTCCACACACATGGATCGAGAGTCTCAATCCTGCACCACACCTACTATCCGTGGGTGCCCTTATACCCCTATGAGGTGATATTGTGGTCAGCCTGGGGTGCCGTATGTCATATCACAGAGTTAGTTAGGATGTCGGTAAGCAGAAATATACCTCAGTACAATAATGCAATATTGCAACCCTGTCCCCAGCTCGTCTGCAATGGAAGCAGGTAAAGCACACCACAATACCTTCTAATCGAGTGCCAATACTCTCAATATCAGCACACAGAATCTGCAATGTAGCAGACCCCACTCTACCCGCTCTAACAGCTCAATGCTGGAACTGCCTCACCCCTGATCCCTCCACCACGACGTCAACGTGCCTAGGGTAGGGTTAATACTTACCTGTATTCGGTTGGATTTATCCTAGATATTCCTGCACCCTATTCACCCGTGATTTAAGTTTTAAGTGTTTTTATTTGTTCTGAGTTTGTGTTACCGCGTCGTATTTTGCATTACATTAAAGTCTTTATTATTTTCTGCCCAAGGGCAGTTTTAGTGGTAATTGTCCTTCCACAGTGCTGGGAGCGGTTACTTATTGGCACCCTTCAAAGCCCAACTACCTATTAGGAGGTGGGGTTACTAAACCCTCAATATATTTTCGGTCTTGTTGTGCAGCTAACTGGGATCTTTGTTGGAGAATTTCTGTCTCCTTGTATGTGTCTATAAATTTTTAATAACCTGTGCATTACCAGGAAGAATGATTTATAATAAATCTGTCAACATTAGTTGCATAGTTATAAGTCTGATTGAAGCTTTTATTAAAGTGATAGGGGAGCCCCTGCTGCTGCCTCATTAATAGTAGATACAGTACCGACACACTTTATTGCAGTGTGGTCGGTACCGCAAGCCGGGAGATTTCCCGGCTTGCTAGTGGCCGCCCCTCGGCGTGCCGCGCGTCATAGACGCGCGGTCACGCGTCTTCGGGAGCCTGCGCCCCCTGCACGCGCGTCCAGGGCACCCCGAGGGAGCCCTGGTGTCCCGCGATCTGCGGGACGGCGGCAGGGGGTTCCTGGGGACCCGGCGGACCCGGCAGCGGTAGGGAGAGCGCCCCGATCGGAGGGCGCTCTTCCGCTGCTTCGGCGCGCGCCCGTCACACTCGGGCGCGCGCCAGGCTACTGCTGCAGCCAAGAACGGGCAAATGCTCGAATAAACTTGGCCGCAGCAGTATGAACAGTGAACGGTGCTTAGGGTATACAATGAATAGGTAGAAAGGATAGAGAAGAACCCAGTGTAGCACTCGAGTTCACCCTCTGGTGATTAGTGTATGATTTAAAATAAACTTTATTGATTCAACACATATATAAAATAATGGGTATTAAAATGACGTACTAGAGGTGGTGGGATCAAAATACTGACAGCCATAGGGCTCGCAATCAATATAGTAGGTGTCTCCTGTTGTGTATTGATATCACACAGGAAACAAAATCCTTATAAAAGACCTCAGTGAGGGTAAGGTAGGGTTAATTCGACAATGTACTGTATCATCAGATCACAATAGGCGGTGTGCATAAACCATAGGTGGTAATAGTGTGACTGGTGATAACTGGTGTACTGAAACAAATATATTGTGCACCAGTAGGTATCAATATGCAGTCTGGTAAACCTTCCTACATGTGTTATATATGTACACGCAGTGTTGTGTGGAGCTGATCATAGGTAACCCCCAGGGGTTCACAGTATAGACGTATGGTACCCTATAGTGACCTCTGCAACATGTCACCATTAATACTGATAGATAATGTGCATAGAGTGAATTGGTGGGCACTCTGATATGACCAGCTATACACACTGATGATCACTGCATGTGGGGAGGTGGAGGCTGTATACAGTGGTGATATAGCTTAATAGCAGTTTAAAACAGCACATATCTTAACCAGACTGCAAAAGTACTGAGTAGAGCAATAACCCTAATCCTGTAGCATAATAGGAGGCTTTAGGTGTCCATCGGGGCACCAATAGCCTATGTAACAGCGCGGGCAGGACACCGCATTAACCCGTGATCAGAGGCATAAATGCGGAAGTAATTACAGCCCTGCGCGTGCACGTGTGGAACCAGAGCCGACGCGCGCGTTTCGCGAGGGGCTTTCTCAAGGCGAAACAGTGATAGTTACTAAGGGTACCCTGCAGGTGAGCAGGTATATATAGGGAGCCTCCAGATAGGTGACGTCACTACTTAACGCTTGATGTGCCTGGCATTGCATGGAGCTGCAGCAGAATAGCAGTAAGTATACCATAGTGTGTGACTGCAGAGCTGGCACAATAAAAATCTATCTGTCTGACTCAGAGTTATTCCTAGTGTTGTAGTTACATATAAGTCAGGCTTTCACACAAGTAGAGGTATAATAACACTCTGTTTGGGCTGCAAGGGTGATGTACAAATGATGTAATCAACTTAGTTCATTAGTGATGTTCAGGGGTGCTAGGGTCCAGAGATGCCCTAAATGGATTGTTCAATAATATTAATTAATTGATAATCAGGATCTGGAGAGTCCTGATATAGGCACGGCAGAAATGAAAATGCTTCTATTATTACACACATAGATGACAGTGTATATGGTGAGCTTGACAGGCGCCCTACATAGTAGCTGTTACAGAAAAGGAGTGTACAGGCATCCCTCATTGAGTCCTCTCGGGGATAGAGTTCCAAGTGTGTAAATCCATCTGGACTCTTTTTGGAGTAGTACCTTGTCCCAATCTCCTTTTCTCTGTCCTCGCAGGGGGTGTTCAATCCTACAGAAAGAGACCGCCTTGAGATCGCCGTCGTGACATAGATTCACGTGCCTCGACAGTGGTTTATCAGCCTTATTCCTGATGGTGCTGATGTGTTCCAGCACCCTTAGTTTCAGACATCTGCTAGTTTTTCCAACATATACCTTCCCGCATATACACTTGCCCTGATATATGACCCCAATACTCAGGCAGTTGATAAAGCTGCGTATTGGGTACCGCTTGGTGTCATCCCAGTTACCAAATTGTTTAGTGGTGGCCATATACTGACATGCCTTGCATCTCTGGCAAGTGTATGATCCGGTAGGTTTGATTTGGTAACTACGGACCTGGAACATCTCAGCTTGGGTAGATTACCAGACAACTTGACTATAGAAGAAAGAAAGGCACTGAAAGATCTGGCCTCAAACAATACTATAGTCATTAAACCATCGGATAAGGGAGGGAATCTGGTGATCCTCAATAGAAGTGATTATAAAAATGAGAATCTACGACTCCTAGCGGACCCCAAATGTTATGAGGTATTGGGAGGGGACCCCACCAATACTTTCAATCAAGAACTGAACACAATTTTACAGAAAGGGCTAGATGACAAAGTCATCGATAAAAATGAATTAGCCTACATTTGGGTAAAAACACCTAAGATCGCTACTTTCTATAGTTTACCCAAACTACATAAGAACAAGGTCCCTCCACCTGGTAGACCAATTGTATCAGGAATAGGAAGCCTTACCGAACGGGCCAGTGCCTATGTTGATAAGATTCTGAGACCCTTTGTGGTAACCCTACCATCTTACCTGAGGGACACTAAAGATGTCCTCAGGAGATTAGATGATGTTTGCATCAGCGAAGATACAATACTAGTGAGCTTAGACGTAGAAGGTCTTTACACTAGTATTGACCACGACTATGGCCTACAAGCAGTATCCCACTTTATTAACACCAGGGGTGGCTGGTATGCGAAACATAATATCTTCAACCTGGAACTGCTCAAGTTTCTGCTGACCAGAAACTACTTTCTCTTTGATAATAGAGTGTGCCACCAACTGAGGGGCACGGCAATGGGCACGAAATGTGCCCCTACTTATGCCAACCTCTACCTGGGATGGTGGGAATCCCAGGTAGTATTTACTGAAGAGATGGAGGTACACACAGAGCATATTGACCTCTGGGTCCGCTACATCGACGATGTGTTTTTCCTGTGGCGGGGCCCAGAGGGAGCTCTCAAAGAGTTTATCAGTATACTGAACACTAATATGTTCAACTTACATCTTACTCTGGAACACAGCAAAGACACCATGTGCTTTCTGGATCTGCGGATCTCGAGGGGGAATGATGGCTGCCTTCACACCACTATCTATCGGAAAACGACCGCTACGAATAGTCTCTTGGAGGCAAGCAGCCATCACCCAAAGGCCCAGGTCAGTGGCATACCAACAGGACAGTTCCTTCGGTTAAGAAGGAACTGTAGCACTGACCAGGAGTTTGAGTACCAGTCCACCAAGATGAAACAACGCTTTGAGGACAGGGGCTACAGCAGGAGGTGTATCAAAAAGGCCTACAAAAGAGCCAAACACACCGCACGGAGATCACTCATTATGGACAAACTACCGAGCCCAAGAGATCGGGTGGTCCGCTTTATTGGCACTTTCAATCGAGAATGGCCTAAGGCACGAGCCATCCTGAGGAGACACTGGCACATCCTGAGAGCAGACGATATGCTAAAGGGGGTCACGAAAGACTTTCCATCTATGACCAGTAGACGGGCAAAGAATTTTCGTGATCTACTGATACATAGTCATTATGTGGAAGAGACACCTAGGACTTAGCTTCCCCCTAAACCTACCGGATCATACACTTGCCAGAGATGCAAGGCATGTCAGTATATGGCCACCACTAAACAATTTGGTAACTGGGATGACACCAAGCGGTACCCAATACGCAGCTTTATCAACTGCCTGAGTATTGGGGTCATATATCAGGGCAAGTGTATATGCGGGAAGGTATATGTTGGAAAAACTAGCAGATGTCTAAAACTAAGGGTGCTGGAACAAATCAGCACCATCAGGAATAAGGCTGATAAACCACTGTCGAGGCACGTGAATCTATGTCACGACGGCGATCTCAAGGCGGTCTCTTTCTGTGGGATTGAACACCCCCTGCGAGGACAGAGAAAAGGAGATTGGGACAAGGTACTACTCCAAAAAGAGTCCAGATGGATTTACACACTTGGAACTCTATCCCCGAGAGGACTCAATGAGGGATGCCTGTACACTCCTTTTCTGTAACAGCTACTATGTAGGGCGCCTGTCAAGCTCACCATATACACTGTCATCTATGTGTGTAATAATAGAAGCATTTTCATTTCTGCCGTGCCTATATCAGGTCTCTCCAGATCCTGATTATCAATTAATTAATATTATTGAACAATCCATTTAGGGCATCTCTGGACCCTAGCACCCCTGAACATCACTAATGAACTAAGTTGATTACATCATTTGTACATCACCCTTGCAGCCCAAACAGAGTGTTATTATACCTCTACTTGTGTGAAAGCCTGACTTATATGTAACTACAACACTAGGAATAACTCTGAGTCAGACAGATAGATTTTTATTGTGCCAGCTCTGCAGTCACACACTATGGTATACTTACTGCTATTCTGCTGCAGCTCCATGCAATGCCAGGCACATCAAGCGTTAAGTAGTGACGTCACCTATCTGGAGGCTCCCTATATATACCTGCTCACCTGCAGGGTACCCTTAGTAACTATCACTGTTTCGCCTTGAGAAAGCCCCTCGCGAAACGCGCGCGTCGGCTCTGGTTCCACACGTGCACGCGCAGGGCTGTAATTACTTCCGCATTTATGCCTCTGATCGCGGGTTAATGCGGTGTCCTACCCGCGCTGTTACATAGGCTATTGGTGCCCCGATGGACACCTAAAGCCTCCTATTATGCTACAGGATTAGGGTTATTGCTCTACTCAGTACTTTTGCAGTCTGGTTAAGATATGTGCTGTTTTAAACTGCTATTAAGCTATATCACCACTGTATACAGCCTCCACCTCCCCACATGCAGTGATCATCAGTGTGTATAGCTGGTCATATCAGAGTGCCCACCAATTCACTCTATGCACATTATCTATCAGTATTAATGGTGACATGTTGCAGAGGTCACTATAGGGTACCATACGCCTATACTGTGAACCCCTGGGGGTTACCTATGATCAGCTCCACACAACACTGCGTGTACATATATAACACATGTAGGAAGGTTTACCAGACTGCATATTGATACCTACTGGTGCACAATATATTTGTTTCAGTACACCAGTTATCACCAGTCACACTATTACCACCTATGGTTTATGCACACCGCCTATTGTGATCTGATGATACAGTACATTGTCGAATTAACCCTACCTTACCCTCACTGAGGTCTTTTATAAGGATTTTGTTTCCTGTGTGATATCAATACACAACAGGAGACACCTACTATATTGATTGCGAGCCCTATGGCTGTCAGTATTTTGATCCCACCACCTCTAGTACGTCATTTTAATACCCATTATTTTATATATGTGTTGAATCAATAAAGTTTATTTTAAATCATACACTAATCACCAGAGGGTGAACTCGAGTGCTACACTGGGTTCTTCTCTATCCTTTCTACCTGAAGCTTTTATTAACCTGTACATTACCAGGAAAAGCACTCTGTATTGGATTTGTCACAATCACACTGCAAGCAAGCAAGTTCCCCTGAGAGTGGGAGATGCAATGGAGTGAGCTTTTAACCATTTAAATGTGGGAGGGGGTGAGCTTCAACAAGATAGGAAGAGTCACCTTCCAATCAGCTAAGACCAGCTGAACAATATTTGCAAAACATACAGTAGACCTGCAATAATTAATAAATTAATAAAATCTTCGATCAGACTTAGAACTATGCAACTAATTTTGACAGATTTATTATAAATCATTCTTCCTGGAAATGCACAGGTTATTAAGAATTTATATTAGTGTTAGGGACCCTTGAGATGTAGTCTGCCGTGTAGTGGCTCACTTTTGGCCAAAATGTTAAACTAAAAGACCATTTTATTTAATGGATATCTATACATATATATTTAGGCACTGTACCGTGTATATGTTTCACTGGATGTGCACTGAGCTCTGTCTGTGTTTCATGTTCTGTCTCTGGTTTTAAATATATATCGCCATGCTCAGTAGCACTCCTCTGTGACACCTATATGCTTATATATATGTTGTGGTTATTTTGGGGGTTCAATATGAGCTTGCGGGTGTCCTGTATGTTCTACCTACCAATTAGATTGTAAGCTCTTGGGAGCAGGGAATCCTTTTCCTAAATGTTGCTTTTATGTCTGAAGCACTTATTCCCATGATCTGTTATTTGTATTATTTATATGATTGTCACGTGTTTTACTGCGGTGAAGCGCTATCTACATAAATGGCGATAAATAAATAAAGACATACAGTACATACATACATCCAACATGACAAAGCATATTGTTAAATATTTATCTGTTTCTCTCTCATAAGTGGGGTCCGACTTACCTCTCTCTCTCTCTCTCTCTCTCTCTCTCTCTCTCTCTCTCTCTCTCTCTCTCTCTCTCTCTCTCTCACTCATTCATTTGTTCATTTGTAAATAATTTCTTTAGTAAATTAAGAGTTCAATTAAAAATAGATACATTTTATTGAAGAGTTTTAAATATATTCTTAGTAAAACATGTTACAAACTGACTTATAAATATAAATTTTATTTACAGATATTCACAGAGCTTGGCATCAGTTACAGATTAGTCAGGTTTTTGTTTTTTTTTGGGGTGGGGGGCTTAAGTAGCTCATGGGGGAATGAAGTTTGTATGGTGGGTATCCGTAACGTTTAGAGATGTTATGATCCTTCTGCCTCTGAACAAAGCTCTGTAGCCTCCCCTTGGAGGTATGTTGACAGGCTTCCTCCCTCTCCAGTTGTGCTTTCCTTTTCATAGCCTGTCTCTCCTCTCTCTGTTGTGGTGGAATAGGTATGGAGACCACAAGCTCTTGAAGAGGCTGTTGACAGAAGGCTGGAGTGGAGTTGTCCACTCTACTGTGTACATTGATAGGAAGCTGCAGTTTAGAAAGCTGGTGCTGCAGGTTGAAAGGAGCTGGAATGGGGATAGTGGTTTGGCTGACCTTTTCAATGCATGTCACTGCAGCTTTCTGTTCTATGGATATCACTGGGAAGTGTTTGGGATTCTCTATAACTGAAGCTTCGGTTTCCCCACGTTGTTTCATTTCACTGGTTTTAATGTCAGGTCTTGTGTACTCACTTATTTTAAATGTACATAGCCTTGGCCTGGCATTAATACCGACGCTTTCAATTCCAGAAATACTGTCCTGTTTTTTGGCAATGCACCTATTAATCACATCAGTAAGAGACCCCTGAGCATGAGAAGCAGAAGTCTGGCTTTGGCTTCCTTGCATTGGTCCAAGCTTTTTTCCAAATGTAATGGATCCAGTGGGTGCCCCTGGACCTGTGGGACCTGCTTTTTTACCCAATGGGTGATATACTTGAACAGAGTTAATCATTTGGAGGCTGGGGTTGCTGCGATGGGCTTTCAACTTTCCTTGTTCAGAAGGTTCCAATGCCTTCTTCCCCTTCCCAAGGACTTCTGAACTCACCCCGGGCTGATTAGCACTTTTTCTTTTGATAGCTTTGGGGCTATTATCAGTACCACAAGCCAGCGCTTGCTCAAAACTGAAAATGCTGGTCTGGCTCTTTGTTTTCTTCATTAGCTGCTTGCTATTGCTGTTCTGTTTACGTTTGATCCCCATCTCCTGCGTTTTCTTCAGTTTAGGATTAATGGGAGTAACAGCAGGTGTCTTTGCATCCATTGAACCTTCACAGCTTTGCAGCATCTTTTCAGATACCTTATTGGAAATGTGGGCACCTGAGAGACAAACACGTTTCATCTTTTTTAACAGAACAGCCTGGTCATCAGATTGTGGGCCATGGGGTGACTTCCCTGGTATAGGAGCAGAAGAATGATTTACTGGCTTTGACATTGGTTTAACCTTCTTTTGCAGTGCAGTTTGAGGCACTTGATCCTTTGCAGCTGAAGAAAGGATCTTTTTCTTTTTTGTTTCCACTGTGGAGCACTTTGGTACCCCCTCAGACTTTGACGGACACTCGGTCTTCACTGATCTCAGCACGTTATTACCCAAGAAATGGGAAGAGCTGGTTGCCTTCCCAACTGGATGTAAAGACGACACCTTTATACCACGATTTGAAGGGGCTGTTGTATGTTTCATAGCTTTTACAGCTCCTGACATAATATCTGTAGACTGCTGAGTGATTGGAATGTCACCCCTCACCACTTCTTGAAGATACTGGGGACCTCCAGACTGCTCTTTGTTAAGAATGGTCACAAATCTAGATGCTGGTTGCAAATATTTGGTGCTAGTCAGTTGTTGGTGAGATGTGGGGACTTCAGTCCTTACCAGTGGAACCTTCTGAGCAATATGTGAGGGGGCCTTCACCTCTGAAGATCTCTTCTCCATATCTTTTAACCCACCCCTTTTCCACACTGGCACACATAACTCTTTGTTGCTTTGCACATCAATATGTAACTTTGAGAGGTGGCTCAGCTTCCGAGCTGGTTGAGTTGGGTACATTAGAGGTGGTTCACTTTTTTTGTTAGCAGCAAGCTGAACTGCTCCTTGTGTAATTAAACTGGCCTGGGAAATATGTTGGGCTCCAAGCGAGGTCTGACACACTGTAACAAAATCAAAAAGGAGAAATAATCAATTATCATAAATACCAACACATTGTACATAATAACACAAAGAAAGAAAAGCAAACACATGCTTAATCCCTTCAGTATTGGTGAGGACTACATACTGTAGAATTCTATATCTTTGTAACACTACAGTGGCGAGTGATCGTAATTAAAGATCTTTATAACAGGTAATGGTATCGGTCAAGGAGAAGATTTTGAACAATGATTAGTAAAGATTCTCCATGTCTCACCTTGTAAGGTCTGCAACACAATGCAGTGGGGAAAGGGAATTAAGCTAATTACACATGGAAACCAGTGCAAAGAACTACTGTACACAATGCAAAATTATGTGAGATATCCATGTTTTATCACAATAATGATGGTGGAGTGATGAAGATGAAGATGAAGAGAAGTAGGTTTTATTGGTGGGGATATCATTAGTGAAAAAGAAGGCAGATTAGGATAACAGGCCAACAAGAGGTTCACAAGTCCCTGTGTGTCATTTGTCAATGGGAAAAGCAATACACTACAGTAGCTACTCAGTTTTGCATGTTATCAATTTATGTAACAAAGCGGCATTCAACTTAAGGAACATCCACAAACGTTTAGCTGCAATAGCAACAACTGGGGAAAATGCTATGATTTGGGCATCTAGGTCCCTCCTTTTTTGCCCCTTGTGTTCCCCCAACTGAACCTGGTTTGCCTTACCCACCTGACACTCCTCCTACTTTTACGTTTTCGGCTATCCTGGTTGCTTGGGGATCAGGGGCTGCCGAATAATGAGCCAGTGGATAGGACGGTCTTGGGTTTTTCTCCTTTAGGACCAGGAGCACTTCCCCCTGGTGCACTGGGTGTTGTGAAGCAGAGCTCCCCCTGGTGGAGGTTATTGGCAGCCCAGTGGGTGTCTGTAAGAAGGAGCCAATCTTTGTTGAAGGCACTTGCATGGGCTGAGGTCGGTTGTAAATATAATGAGCTGTGTTGCCACCAGTTGGAGCATATTGGCCAGGAACTGGGTGGTATGTCCTACCCTGAGCATGCATTCCTCTAAGGGGTATGAATGGTGGCTGCTGAAGTCGTGCATACTGGGTGGCCATTATACAAGGCCCTATTGTAGCACTGCTTTCCACCTGTGTGTTGGGACGGAAAGTAACAGGCTGCGTTGTGGCTTCTCCCCTAACCTGTCCTGCAAATCCTGTGTATCCTCCTGTAGCAGTGTGGTAGAATCCTCCGTTCATGTCCCATACATGAGGGTAAGCGCGTGTTGCCTGTGGGATCTGCTGTAGGTACATTGGTGTTCCTGCAGACCCTTGTTGCAAAATCATGCCTTGGGCCCCATGTCTGTAGACTTCTGTATTCCTCCCTACTGGGTGGGACCTGTTGCTCCATGAAGGGTAAGCAGTGGTGACTGCAGGAGCACTGCAGGCCGGTGGAGGGTTCACAGCAGAGGAATTTAAAAACTGATCTGTAAGGAAGAAAGGTGAAAGTGAAGGGCCTGAAAAGCACAATCAAGGCACATTTCTTTAACACAAGGGGACTCGACTCCAGTCTTCAAGCCCCCCCCCCAACAGGTTAACTTTTCAGGATATTCCAGCTTTAGCACAGGTGGCACAATCACTCAATTAGCCTCTGATTAAGTCACCTGTGCTGAAGCAGGGACTGATTGAGTCAGCTGTGCTGAAGCTGGGACTGATTTAGCCGCCTGCGCTGAAGCTGGGATATCCTGAAAGCCTGACTTTGGTGGGTTAGGACTGCTTTAACAGACCTGCTAAAAGATATTCTTGATATCAAATACATATGAAATACATAGAGATGCTCACTTGGCTTGGTATTTTTTATTTTTCCTTTAAAATGTTTTGGTTCTGGTTCTGGTTCTGAATAAAGTTTTTGGGGGTCTTTGTTTTGTTATGAATAGCAAGCACTAACAGGGAAAATGGCTTGCTGGGAAAACACATTTATTTGATTATCAATGTTACAGACCACTACTTCAATATTTAAATACATTTTTAAGCAAGCTCCATGATTGCCTTCCATTCATAGCATTGCTATGTATTGAAACACCAGAGCATCCATACATTTTAGCTCAATATATGGGGTTAATATATATAATATATACATTAATGATGTGCTGGGATGTAACACAGACAGAAAACTATTTCTAGGTAGTTTTCGACACAAAGTGGCAACTGCCATATAAAACTTGTGCAGTCCATCACCTGCTTTCATGTCCACCTCTGAACACAATGACAAATATAGATGTACCATAGCTTTCGGAACTGGATCTTTAAAAATAAAAAAATAAAAATTGCCTGTGCCTACTGTGGTATTTTGTGGTAATATTATGGTGTGGTATTCTGAGACATGTCTGGTATTTTGAGGTATCCGGAGGAGCACTCCGGTCAGATATATCTGTAAATCAAGGAGCAGATTCTGCTCTCGTTTTGTGGCTTTGTCTTTTTTGGGACCTTTGTATTACTGTAGAGTAGTGGTTTCCAACCTTTTTTTGGTTAAGGAACCCTATGTGAAATTCTGAGGGACCCCAACCCTCTCTAACAGCGAGTCTAAGATGAGATTCATTGTAAGATACCCCAACCCTATCTAATAGCACGTCTGAGATCAGATGAAGTGTGAGGAACCCCAACCCTCTCTAATAGCGCTTCTGAGATCTGATGCATTGTAAAGAACCCCAACCCTCTCTAATAGCTCGTCTGAGATCAGATGTATTGTAAGGAGCCCCAACCCTCTCTAATAGCACGTCTTAGATCAAATGCATTGTAAGGAACCCCAAACTCTCTCTAATAGCTCGTCTGAGATCAGATGCATTGTAAGGAACCCTAATCCTCTCTAATAGCGTGTCTGAGATAAGATGCATTGTAAGGAACCCCAACCCACTCTAATAGCGCGTCTGAGATAAGATGCATTGTACTGTAAATTCTTCTGTATTAAGTACAATTTTAAAATGATCTGAAAATTACAGCGAACCTTTTAGGGATGCCCGGGGATCCCAAAGGTTCCAATGAGTCCTGGTTGAAAAACACTGCTGTAGACAATAATTTAAGGATATGGATGAAAGTAGTCGACCATTACACCCCAGGATGTACAGTAGAATTGGTCCAATAGTTATTGACCTAAACTTAGGGCAAGGAAAAAGCATGCCTTATACATAACTAATTCTACTGTATACACTAAGGTTCCTGTGTCTTTTTTTACTATCCCATAGATCCCATAGACGTTTGCCGCTTTGACATTTATGTATACAGTACATGTGTTCTTTTCTATACATTACTGTTCAAATCATTTAAGATTTTGAATTACAAGCCAGATATAAAAGTAAATACAATAAAACAAATGTGTGTGTATGTATCTATAATAAATCAGTTTTGACATTTATAAATATATATATATTATCCAATAAATGCCAGGTACCTACCCCCCTGGGTGTTGTCTACCTCCCCCTCCCCCCCCCCCCCACCCCCCATCCGTCTTCTTTCTCTCATCCATTGATAGGAGTCATGTTATCTGATCTGTACCACATAAAACATTGTGAAAGTAAACAGTTCAAAAATATAGATATTATCCATTTCTTTTTGGGTATGTAAAGGTCACGTTGCTTCCTACCTGCCATGATACAGAGTTAAGGTGGAGATAATTAGTCTCTCTGTACAGCGCCACACTTTTCCTATCTCTTAGATGTCCACAAAACGAACGGTTTCCTTCGGGAACTAATTCAAGTCAAGCACAAACAAGTTTACATTTGTGTATTTATCTCAGTCTCTAAGGCGATTCCATGATGTCATTACAGAACACGGCTGCTGCATCTCCTAGGAGGCTCAATGATGCTGTCTCGTGATGTCATAATAGAGAAATCAGTTACTTTGATATTTAATTTCAAGGGGTTGAGAAGTGGTTAACTAGAGTAGCAGTCACAAAAATCACAGCTGCTGTGATACATTGTATTGCGTACATTGGGTGACACAAGTACACATATGGACAGTGCCACTGACAGCAGTGGGATCAACATATCACTGGGTTCAAATGCATTGACTTCATGGCAAGAAAGTATCATCCCCTTATGTATGTCACATGTAAAACGCTGAGAAGTTACTGTATATATCAAACAGAATAAATAGCACCACCTGCACGGAGACAATCAGTCATTTGTCAGATTCTACTAAGGCCAGGCGCAGTATTTCTCCTTTTTAAAAACATTTGAAGCTCTCTCTCTGGGGTCTATGTATCAAGGCAATTTTGGAGCAAAGCCCTGCACTTACTGTATTTACTGTATCTAAGCATTTTGCTCCAAATTGTGCTCCATCTTCCTCAGCTTGTACATTGGGGAGAGTCAGTAGGAGGTGTTGGGGTGGAGTTACATGGTGCACAGATTATAAGGAGATGTATGACATTCTGCGTCTCTGTCCCAGCTTGCACCTTGGGGAGAGTCAGTTGGAGGAGTTGGGGAGGAGTTACATGGTGCACAGATTATAAGGAGATGTATCACATTCTGCGTCTGTCCCAGCATGCACCTTGGGGAGAGTCAGTAGGAGGTGTTGGGGAGGAGTTACATGACACACAGATTATAATGAGATGTATCACATTCTGCGTCTCTGTCCCAGCTTGCACCTTGGGGAGAGTCAGTAGAAGGAGTTGGGGAGGAGTTACATGGCACACAGATTATAATGAGATGTATCACATTCTGCGTCTCTGCCCCAATTTGCACCTTGGGGAGATCCAGTAGGAGGAGATGGGGAGAGTTACATGGTGCACAGATTCTTTTGAGATGTATCACATGCTGCATTTCTCTGATACTTTTTTTTTTAGCCTTTTATTTGCCCCAAAAACTATCCTCCATATCTGAAGTGCCATAAGTCTAACATACCGCGTCAGAAGTAAGAAACTGTTCATACAGTATATATGCTGCGGCTCTGCTCCAAAAAATAGAGCCATGCGTCTAAACACAATTACTCGATGTTGCTGCATAGACCCTTGATGTCCTAATTCCAGCACTGGGGAAGTGTTCAACTCCATTCAAGAGCAGTCTAACCTAAACTACTACTTTGGTACAGTACTGCACTTTGCTTTAATGCTTCAGACATACGAATTGGGGGTATTGAATGGGTCCCCCTGCTTATTTATGGGGGGATAGAGATGAGTCTTTTACAATGAGAGTGCTACTGGATCTATATTCTAGATATAGTGGCACTTCACGGCCTTACTTACAATTTATTTTTGGGATGTTTTTTTCAGTACACTAAAACCTCCTCTTGGATAGACACAGGGGGATATTCTAGTAGCTGGGAGTTGTGCAAAAGCGTGCAGAAAGAGCCTTATCCGATTGGATTTCTAGATTTTGCTCTTCTGTAAGTCCTTCTCGCATGTTCAAACCAAGTGGGTCGAGAGAGACCCACATCTCAACAAAACCAATATGAATTTTATGAAGTATATATTTTTTGTTATATCCCCATTCTCTCTCCCACCCCTCCCCCATTCTCTCCCACCCACACCCCCATTCCCTCTCCCACCCCAATTCCCTCTCCCACTCCTCCCCATTCTCTCTCTCTCCTCTCCCCCTCCTTATCCGCTCTCCTCCCCTCCTTATCCTCTCTCCTACAACAACATCTCTCCCCATCCTATCTCCCCCCTCATCCTTCCCCTTCGCATCCCCTCACTGCCCCCCCTCCTCATCCTCTATCCCCCCTCCCCATCCTCTCTCCTCCCTCTTCATCCTCTCTCTTCCTTTTCATCCTCTCACTCCCCCCCTGTTTATCTTCCCTCCACCCTCTTCCTCTCCCCCTCATCATCCACTTCCCCTCCTCATCCTCTCCCACTCCTCATCATCTCCCCCCCACCTCTCCCCCTCCTCATCCTCTCCGCTTCCTCTACAGCCTCTCAACCCCTTCTCCACCTCTGCTTGTCCCCACCATCTCCTCATCATCTTCCATGCTTCCACATCATCTGACTCACCCCCTCCTCATCCTCTCTCTACACTGCTCATCATGCTCTCACAACTCCTCATCCTCTCACGACCCCTATCCTCATCCTCTCACTATACCCTTTCTCATCCTCTCACTACACCCCTCCTCATCCTTTCACTGCCCCCTCCTCATCCTCTCATTCGCCCCCTCCTTATCCTCTCACTCGCCCCCTCCTTATCCTCTCACTCCCCCCTCCTCATCCTCTCACTCCCCCCTCCACATCCTCTCACTCCCCTCCTCATCCTCTCACTCCCCCCTCCATCGCCTCTCACTCCCCCATCCTCGTCATCTTGCTCCTTCCCCTCCTCATCCTCTCACTCCCCCAGCCTCATCCTCCTCTCACTCACCCCCTCCTCATTCTCTCACCCCCAACTCATCCTCTCACCTCCCTCCTCCTCTCACCCCCCCTCCTCATCCTCTCACTCCTCCCCCTTCTCATCCTCTCCCCCTCCTCACCTGACACAGTGGGCATTGATGGAGACTCTAGTCCTGGGCCATGGGAAAGCTGTCGGTGGCCCTGGGGACATTCGCTATTCAGCTGGAGACGAGAGAGAGAGGACCGGGGAAGGGAAAGAACCAACAAGTGACTTACACTATATACCTCCCCAAACACTCATACAATACGTGGAGAGATACTTGTGCACAAAAATGAACTGACTGTCCTGCAAATCCCATATTTCAGTGTGTGTGTGTGTGTGTGTGCGTGCGTGCGTGTGTGTGTGTGTGTGTGTGACGCTTCATTTAGAACCGAAATGTTGAATTCACCTTCCTTTTTTTTTTACTATGTTATAAAATAATATTTATTTTTTTTACTGCATTCTCACGTGTGCTATGGATTTGTTTTCAATATCATGATATATGTGTATGGCTCGACTTCATGAGGCATCGACTACTAAACTCTGATTTGTTTGGTATTTAGTATTTTCTACTGACATGGTTATCTGGGATATTGTAATAAAACTATGGTTCAGTAAATTGAGTGGGGGGCGGGACACATGCATATGAGGTGGAAACATGGCTATAGGATCATAGAAAACCTTGACCATTGCATTATCTTGATACAAAAACAAAGGAATCTAACAGATCACAGGGCTGGCATTGTGCCCGTGTGTTTGACATGCTTGGAACATGATGTAATGTTTTAGCTTTGCTTTCCATCGTGCACAAGGTGCCAATCACACAGTGGGGCCTGTGCAGAGAACAGCGAAAAGCCCTATCTCGCCAGTTTTTTGGCAAATATGCCTACAGCAATTCTGTAAGTGCCGAAAAGCTGGCGAGATGAGGAAAATCCTCCGTTTTTTTGGCGGAAAATAAAACTCGCTGTGCGGGTGGCGAGAAGCAATATTCCGCCGTATTCTAGTAGCGCCGATCAGCATCTCGCCGCTGATCGGCGCTCTAGAATGGAGACATTTTCTCCAATTCGCTCTGCCAACAAAAGTTGGCAAAAATCTGGTGTTGAGCGGCGATACAGAGAAAAAATCAAGCCATTTCCTGGCTCAGATTGATACTGGGGTCTCCGGAGCTGATACCCATTAATACCAGCATCGGAGGCCCCCGGCATGCATCCGAGGCAGGAAAAATGCATTTAAAGGCCACTTCATTACCTCAGCGGCTAACCGCGAAGGCAATGAAGGGGTTAACCAGCCGTGCCAGGTATATTGTGGGTAGCGGGGGTAGGTGAAGGGGGTATTTGGCCCTTGGTGGCTGTTTAGGGCTTGCGGGGGGTTGAGGGTGGACTTAACCCCTTCATGACCGTAGCAGTTAATACCCCTAAGGTCATGAAGGGGTTAAGCCCTCCCGCTACCCACCCGCAAGCCCTAAACAACCACTGTGGGAGCTAATACCCACTTCGTCCACCCCCGCTACCCACAATAAAAAAAATACACACACAACAGCCCCACAATAAATAAATATATATATAAATATATATATCTCACCAACAACTATATATATATATATATATATATATATATATATACATGTAGAGGTATCAGTACCGTGTTAGCCGAGCTTCAATAATCAAAAAATAAATAGATGATACCGTTCTGTGGCTAACGAAATGCTTTTATTTGTGAGAGCTTTCGAGATACACTGATCTCTTCTTCCGGCGATGTTACAATGAATGAAGCAAGCAAAAGGTATACTATAAACAGTGTCTATTGGAATGTTATCTGTGCTGGTCCTTCCCTCGGTGTGGATGTGTTTTATAACTGGAGGTGTCAAAAGGTTCCTGAAAGCAAGTGATGAAAGAGTGTGTATGTGTATCAGTGTGAATTAAAATGAATGGAGAGCCCACAGTATATACAGTGCTTTACAAAAGGTGTGTGTGGAGTGGGAGCGGATATAAATGGTGTGGGTGGGTGTGGATATGTGAGAGTTAGTAGCAGGTGCCTGACAATAGGTGATGTATGACAATCTGTATATGCGATTTCAAGGTGTGTTTTGTTTTGGCCTTACATTGTGTGTCTTTATCATACTTTCTACACAATGTGTCTATTAGACATATCCTAGAGATTTATGGGAAATCAAGTGTGATGCTATTATGTGATCTGACCACCTAGCCTTAACCACCTTAGTTTAGTCTTTTGTCTTATATACTGTGTTAACCTTGCCAGGCACCTTAGAATATATATTACTATCAATTTTGATTGTGGGTTTGTTCCCCTTTGGGAAATTACTGTTGGAGGAGTTGTCAAGTCTTGTTACGGACAGGGGATCCATGCCTCATTTTAATATTTACTGTGCTTTTTTTACTTCTGTTCTGTGACAATATTTAAATAAAGATTTTGTGAATTTGTACTTCATAGGCATACTAGAGTGCTGCTGTTTTGGGGCTTTTTCTTCTCTTATCATATATATATATATATCAACTGTAAATATTACTGTATGTTCATTTGCATGTCTTAGACAGGTCTGCAACCCTGTCTTTCCCAATTGTCATCCAACATACAGTGCTTCCACTGCAGCAAGGGATTCTGGGAAATGACATGCAAATGAGCACTCAGTGCCACCTTTTGTCTCAAGCTCGTATTACACAACATTGGCTTGAGGATTGGCTTGTGTAATACGAGCTTGAGACAAAAGGTGGCACTGAGTGCTCATTTGCATGTCATTTCCCAGAATCCCTTGCTGCAGTGGAAGCACTGTATGCTGGGTGACAATGGGGAAAGACAGGGTTGCAGACCTGTCTAAGACATGCAAATGAACATACAGTAATATTTACAGTTGCTTTATGCTTTACTGTGGAGGGTTTTTGTCACTTTTTTTACCCACCATAACCTTAATGACAGTGATATAGATGATATAAATGATATAAATGATATAGATGATATAGATGATATAGATGATATAGATGATATAGATGATATAGATGATATAGATGATATAGATGATATAGATGATATAGATGATATAGATGATATAGATGATATAGATGATATAGATGATATAGATGATATAGAGTAAGAGAAGATAAAGCCCCAAACAAAAGCACTCTAGTATACCTATTGAAGTACAAATTCACAAAATCTTTATTACATAACTGTCACAGAACAAAAATAAAAGAAAGCAGAGAATAATTAAAACAAGGCATGGATCCCCTGTACGTTAAGGACTTGACATAAATCCTCCAGCAATTAATTCCAAATGGAAGAAAAACCCTGTCAAATCTGACAGAAAATACACTCTCATGTACCTGACAAGGTGAACAAAATAGTACAGACAAGAGGCCAAAATTGAAGTGGCTATGGCCAAAAGGTAAAATCACATAATATCAACACATTCTTATCCCCACAAAATCTCAGGGAATGTCTCAAGTGACACAGTGTGGCAATATATGATAGGGCCACAGAATATACAGCCTGGAAAGGCACACCTCAAAAACTTATATGCAAGTTGTCATACATCACCAAATGTCAGGCACACTGCAAAATCATGAAGGAGACAAGGAGCAACCGCTCAGAACATGATAACGTGTCCCTAGGGGGGGACAAACCAGGGGGTCCTGCCTACTGCACCTGCTCCTACACGTTTCGGCCAAGAGCCTTCTGCTGGGAGTGGTCTTACTATATTATTTGGCCCATATTGCACCTCAGACTTATCACCATATATTGATATAGAAGTCGGTATTTAGTTACATTAATTCATCTTGTGGATGCGGGGTCCCTCCTCTCTCCTATAAAATATATAGATATAGATAGATATATAAATATATATATATATCTGTATATACATATATATTACACCAACAACCCAATCAATAACTAAATATATATATATATATATATATATATATATAGAAAAAAGGAAAGAGAAAGAAACAGGCGCACACCTAGTGCATTACCACAATAAAAATGTATTGATTGAACATAAAATCTTACAAATGCCCACTCACAAAAGTACAGCAAATATAGGCGTGTATGAGATAGGCTCTCATGTGCCATGCAGCTCGATCTCCAGCGTCCGTCCACAATCAATGACGTCGTCACGCGTGTCACCTCCGTGGAACCGGATCCGGAAGAGGGATCCTTCGCCTTCGGTGTTCAATCGAATTGGTCCCTCCAGGAAACAGACACCTCCAGTGTAGCTAATGTATGAGGTTGTAAGCCGGGAGAGCAGCACACGGGAGCCAGAGTTCTACAATCAACCTGCAGCAGTGCTTGTGGGCAAATGGCGGCCAGAATCTAGCCACGCCCTACGCGTTTCGTCATCAAATGACGACTTCTTCAGGGGATGCCCTCCAAGCATAAGTCCTTGATATTTATAGGGAGGTACCCAGCATATTAGCCAATAAAGTAATAAAGCAGTCAATTTGGTCAATTACATATATATAAAAAATATACACATATATATATTACACCAACAACACCTATACCCCCTAAGATACAGTACATATATGCACAGCAATGATACTATAGGCCGGCGGTTGCCCTCGGGTATTACCAGCAGGTGTCCCTACGGGCCTGCAGTACCAATTCTGTGCCCCCCCAAAATTAATTTAGAAACACAAATATTAATAAAGAAATACCCTCCCCCACCCCCAAAACATACAGTATAGTAATGGGCACAATTACTATTATCCACATAATAGTGAATTTGCCCATTTAAAATACATAAAGAACAATAAATACATATAGCACTCACCTATGTCCGGCTGGCATGATGAAGGCCATCCTCATCTTCATCACCGTCCATGCCCCTCCGATGCTACAAAACATAAACAAGAATAAAAACAGCCAATGTAATGTCCCCTAACCCCTTACTCACCATAGCGATTATTAACCGCTACAGTCAATAAGGGGTTAACCCACCCTCACCCACTACTCAGGAGGCCTAAATACCCTCCCCCACTACCCACCCCGTGAGGCCTAACCACCCTCACCCAATACCCAGCCGGGAGGCCTACCCACATACCCTTGGGGCCAATACCCCCTTCCCCCACCCCCAGTACCCACAATAAAAACAACACACAGCCCCACAATAAACATCATTATATTTATTAACTACATAACCCACCCCCTGTGCCCCCCCCCCATAAATACATGAGGAGGGCAGCGCGAGAGGGGATGAGGAGGGCAGCGTGAGAGGGGATGATGAGGGCAGCGCGAGAGGGGATGAGGAGGGCAGCACGAGGGGATGATGAGGGCAGCACGAGAGGGGAGGGTTAGGGCAGCGCGAGAGGGGATGATGAGGGCAGCACAAGAGGGGAGGGTCAGGGCAGCGCGAGAGGGGATGATGAGGGCAGCACGAGAGGGGAGGGTTAGGGCAGCACGAGAGGGGAGGGTTAGGGCAGCACGAGAGGGGAGGGTAAGGGCAGTCTGGGGGGGAAGATCTGGGCAGCCTTAAAGGGGGTTGTCTGGGAGCATGAAGGCAGCATGAGTGGGGAAATGGGCAGCAGGAGAGGGCATCAGGGGGGGATGGGGGTACCTGGGCATCAGGGGTGGTATCCTAAGCTGGGTGGTGGGGGCTTTTGTAGGCGGTGAGAGTTTAAAGAGCCTGTGCTGGGGGCTGCTCCCCGGCTCATGGTGGATGGGATCCGTGCAGCCGAAATCACTCTCAACCCCCTGACAGTGGCTGGAGTCGGTGGCTTCTCCCTCCAAGCACAGCTGAGGAGGAGGCACCGGAGTGAGGCTGAAGAGCTTCCTCTCCGTGCTGCTTCTCCTGTCCCTGTGGCTGCCGGTGCAGTAAGAAGCAGGGGGGAAAGGGAGGGGGGAGGAGAGAGAGCTTCCTCTCCGTGCTGCTTCTCCTGTACCTGTGGCTGCCAGTGCAGTAAGAAGCAGGGGGGAAAGGGAGGGGGGAGGAGAGAGAGCTTCCTCTCCGTGCTGCTGCTTCTCCTGTCCCGGTGGCTGCGGTGCAGTAAGAAGCTGGGGGGGGGGGGCTCTATTCGCCACAGTTTCACTGCCAATTCGCCACAAGTGGCGAATGGCGACACGGTTGCCTACCCTGGAGCTAGGAGCTTTGGTAGTCCCTGACTTCAAAGGGCATCCAGTGGCTGTGTTACCAATGTGTCTGGAGATATTCAGGACTATCAAGCTGCAGAGCCATAAGGAGTGGGAATGGGACAGAAACATTAAGTATCTGCCATCAACCCCTCCTATGGGTTAGACAATGCCCAGCCATTCAACCCCAGACTTGGTGTTGCCGGGGGGGGGGGGAGGGGGCACTCCTGTTTCCTCCCAGAGTTCCTTGCCTGTTTGTGATCGGAACTCTAACCCTGTAAAGAGGCAGATTGGCCCAAGCCCAGTAGTAGAGTTGTAGAGTGTTCGCTGTTTGTAGTTGGTGGTTCGTGACTCTAATCCAGCAAGGGAGAATTGCTAGCCAGTTTTATTCTTGGATACTTCACCCTGTTACTTTACCGTAAGTGTTATTTTTAAGTGTCATTTGTGTTACAGTGTTGTGTTTGCCCGGAAGGGAACAAATCTTCAGTTTATTTTATCATTTTGTCCTGTTCAATCAGTGCCCAGTATATTTGGCGTGAATTAGGTCTGGTCTATCGTGACACACGCCTTTCCCCCTTCCCTCCTCCTCTTTCCCCTTCCCCCTTCCCTCCTCCTCTTTCCCCTTCCCCCTCCCTCTCTCCGCTTCCCCCTCCCTCTCTCCCCTTCCCCCTCCCTCTCTCCCCTTCCCTCTCTCCCCTTCCCCCCTCTCTCCTCTTTCCCCCCCATTTCTCCCCTTCTCCCTCTCCCCTTCTCCCTCTCCCCTTCCCACCATCTCTTTCTCCCCTCTTTCTCATTTCCATTTACCTCCCCCTCTCTTGCTCCCCCCTCCCCCTTTCTCCCTTTCTCTCCCCCTCTCCTCTTCCCCCACTCCTCCTTTCCCCCTTCCCTCCTCTCCTCCTTCCCCCCTTCCCACCCCCTTCTCTCCTTCCTCCCCCTTCTCTCCTTCCTCTCCCTTCTCTCCTTCATCTCCCCTGTCTCTCCCCATATCTCCTTCTCCCACCCCTAAAGAACATGCAATGTGCTGTGTAGTGTAGGGTTTAATGGGGGGGGGTGGGTTATGAGATGTGGGGATTAATAGGGAGGCTGCTCCTTTAATTTGTCCTGGGGCCCAAGATTTCTGTGTGTGTGTGTGTGTGTGTGTGTGTGTGTGTGTGTGTGTGTGTGTGTGTGTGTGTGTGTGTGTGTGTGTGTGTGTGTGTGTGTGTGTGTGTGTGTGTGTGTGTGTGTGTGTGTGTGTGCATAAGTGTAATTTTGGCTCAGCAGATAGATTATCGGCAATATTGTGGATGGGGGGGTATACATATACCTCTATACATCACGTTTATACAGAAAAGGAATCTACCGTTTGTTACTGGTTTCAATTATTGCACCGCTATTACTTCTCTTGGGCCCTAACAGTATAAGTCCTGCTAGGGACAGGCACTGGAAGGGTTAATTCCTCATGAAGGCCTAGTGTGCCTAGTGTGCCCAGGGGCGGGCCTAGCAACAACCGGAGAGTGTCATCCTGGGGAGGATACTGGTTTGGTCACATGCAGTTAATGTGTGATATCCCGATCACCATCAGGGATAAGAAGCTGGATGGCGCCTGCAAGGCCTTATCCTTAAATCAGGGATGTACAGTCTGTCTGACATCTGCTGTGTACAAATAAAGAGCAGTTGAACCATCTCCCTGTGTGGCTAACTGTCTGGACAATAAGAAGTTGCCAGCATGGATCATCCTGGGACCCCAGGATCCTTTCTGGCTGGAGGCGCTTCCATATGAAAAAGAAGCACCCTGAAAGCCTGTCCTGATTCTCCCCACTTAGATAAGTGGTGTTTTGGTGCATCACCATAGATGGCTCATTGATATAGTGATAATTCCATATACCATAATGGATCCAAGTTCAGGGACATAGAGTATAATCCATAACATCCCAGGGTGAGAAACCAGAGGCCTGGTGGTCCCACACGGGTACCCCAAAATAGGTCTCCCAATAATGGTGTACTACACCCTGGGGAAATAACTCAATCAGTCCAGCACTGGAGGGTAATAGTATAATGGGCCAAGGCCCTTTACCTTCCTTAGTGGTGTCCTTGATGGGTGGATCCGTTCCAGCGTGCAGTCCTCTCAGGGTAAACACAAGCAGCAAGGATGTAGAGGAGCACAGCAGCGTTTCTTGCAATAAACCAGCTAGTGGATCGCCAAATGAGGGTAACTCCAAACAGGGATAAGTATTAAAAGGGTACTTTAATGGTCAGTGCAAAAAAACAATGGTAGGAACGCACCTACGCGTTTCATCCGTAAAGGACTTTCTCAAGGTGTCATCGTGGAGCAACTCAGAGCCCTACTGTTGCCTCACGGGTATGCACAGCTCCAAGAAACATACAGGTAGCGACCCAATCTCACATAGGGTGGGAGTAAAGGTGCTACAAATGGAGGCACTGCTGCGATCTATCTCATCAGGACAGGTTATTACAGCAGGGAAGGATTTTGATCACATGGACTGAGCTGAAAGACTCTGTGTTTATGGAAACTGTGCTGTTAGGACTCCAGTATAGCTGGCAGGTATCTTGGGGGGGGGGGGCGATCGAGTCTCCCTGCTTGAAGAGCTGCACTGTACTCTGGCAGTCCCCTTAGCGTGGGGCTTCCGCAAAAGAACCTATACACGCCAAAGAACGGTGGGTACAGCTCTCCGAGGCGTCACCAGAGTGGTTGTTGCCTAAACATGCCTATATAAGAAGCAGGGGGGGACAGGTCCTTGAGGCGACACCAGGGAACCTGTTGCTCCCCACTCATCAAATGATGAAGAAAGGTGGGGACAGCTCCCCAAGGTGTCGCCGGGGAGGTTGTTGCCTAACCATTGCTACCAGAAGAAGTTGGGGACAGGTCCCTGAGGTGACAAACACACAGAGGTGTCCCTTCCGACTTTACCCCTAGGTATGTTGAGGTAGGCATCTGAGGAGGAGTGCCCACTCCACGGGTGCCTGAACCTCTGCTGGAGGAGCTGCCCTTCTACCCAAAGCGGCCCCCACAAGGGAGCTGCATTCTGGACTGAAAATGGGAGCCGCGTGGTTCTTTGCAAAAGTTGCAGTCAGTTACAAACTTTTGGTCTGTATCCAGAATTAGCGCGAAATGCTGAGACCGCGCCTCCTTCTCTCTCCTGGATTGGACGCCTGGGTCAACCAGGGGGAGGAGCTGGGCATGACCAAGCCAATCCTGCTGGATGCAAGGAGCTCAGACACACATGCACTCAGTAACCATCAGACGTGGGTGAGGAGCTGCTCCTTACTGAATAAAAATGTCCGCCATCTTTGGCACCAGTTATGAACTATCCCACCTGGAGCCACAAGAGCCCTCCTATGGGTTATGTGCTGCAGCTGGTGGGGTGAGTCCTGAATCTGAGGTCGACTCTCTAGGCAGAAAAGAGCGGATGGGAAGCTCCCTTTCCGACTCGGCTGCATGGATTGAGGCCCTCAGCAACACACCTGCTGCCCTGCCGTGGCCGATTACCCTTGTTATCCAGATCTTCATATTGTGTTATGAAGATGATATTATTATGTCCTAGGCGCACTTATTGCTTACAAAGAGGCTACTAATCCTCCAATACATTTTGTAGACTGTGTTTCCGCCATATACTAGCTGGAGTATAGATTCCATTATCGGTTCAACATATAAGGATAATACTTCAACATTGACAAGAAGATCACATGTGTTTTGGAAGATTTTTTCTTTTATTGTGGATCACTCAATTTTTTAGTTCCTACACCATGTTGAATATATTTGGACTTACGTCTGTCTAGGCTTTTTACAATTTACATCATTGATTAAGCTTGATCAAGGTTCAGGTTTATATATATATTTGACACTTATTGCATACTTCATTATTTGCATTTTAATACATTTGTTTTATTTATACGTATTCAAGATTTCCTATGCTTTGTCCTCAGGAACCTCGGTATACCTATACCTCCTAAATAACATTTACATTGCCCGAAATATAGATTAAAGCGCCAGGGTTTTTCCCAGTGCTGTATCTCTTTCTAGGGGGATAGAGACCCCTTTGACGCAGGCTGCAGAACATCACCAGGGAATTATTTACTACACAAGGTTGGTTGTCACATTTTATATATTTTATTTTTTATTCAATCAGCACTATATTCATTGGATCACATTATTTTGTAGTTATCACACATTAGCGCTTTTACATTTTTCTATACCCTTAGAAGAATAACTACTAGCACAGACAACATGTTTGGAGATAATAAAGAATTTATAATATCAATTAAATTTAAAAAAAAGCACAAATGAGTGCCATACATAAAATACACTCAACACTATAGAAAGAATTAGACAATTGAGTTTAAAATTAGAACAATACAAAATAACCAGAGCCTTCTTAGAGATTTCAAACGTAACCAATGGAAAAGCAACTTTGTAGCAGTCTACAGTGAGGGGTAGAGAAAACGCTGATAGGGAAAGCACCCGCTCTCGGCTCATCGGTGTAGGCAGCTCACGTTCCAGAGGTATGGGATTGAATCAGCTCACTCAGCTTCCTGCAGGTAAGTGTCCACTCCACTTCTGGTTCCAAACGATACCGGATAGGGAAAGCACCCGCTCTCGGCTTGTCGGTGTAGGCAGCTCACGTTCCAGAGGTATGGGATTGAATCAGCTCACTCAGCTTCCTGCAGGTAAGTCTCCACTCCACTTCTGGTTCCAAGCGATACCGGATAGGGAATGCACCCACTCTCGGTTTGCCGCTTCTAGTTATTACCGGTTCGGGAATGCACCCGCTCCCGGTCTGTTGTTTCAGCGGTCACGTGATTTCACAGGGAAAAGTTCACACACTCACACTGGAGCTGCAGGCATATACAGTAGTATAACACCACCCCGCCTCGTCCTCTAAGTGGTTAATGCAAAATAGCACCATAAACGAGCAACAATGGCAATAAATTGGCCAAATGGTTTAACTAAATGACCCTTTTTCAATAGAATATAAAGTTTATTTCACTGTGTATTTTTGTCATATTGGATGTAGCATTGGGTTTTTTTGTCATTTGTTGTATACATTTGGCCACGCCCAGTAGCACTCCTTTTGGACACTTATATACATATGTATATTATGTGGTGGGTTTTGGGGTTTCCTGAGCTTGCTGGGAATTTGGGTGTAATATATATATATATATCACCCCACTTGAGAAAGGTTCCACTCTGGAACCGAAACGTTTGATTGGGCGGCCTGTTCATTTTGTACTGATGCCTAATACAGACTTTTTTTGCCTTTACTGATCTGAGTACAGTCTTCCTTTACCAGACGTCAGAATGGTAATGTTGTTATATATATATATATATATATATATATATATATATATATATATATATATATATATATATATATATATATATATATATATATTATACATATATATGTATATATGTATACCGTATACAGTGGTGTGATTAAGAAGGTACACCCTCTTTGAATTCTATGGTTTTACATATCAGGACATAATAACAATCATCTGTTCCTTAGCAGGTCTTAAAATTAGGTAAATACAACCTCAGATGAACAACAGCACATGACATATTACACCGTGTCATGATTTATTTAACAAAAATAAAGCCAAAATGGAGAAACCATGTGTGAAAAACTAAGTACAACTTATGATTCAATAGCTTGTAGAACCGCCTTTAGCAGTAATAACTTGAAGTATTCGTTTTCTGTATGACTTTATCAGTTTCTCACATTGTTGTTGAGGAATTTTGGCCCACTCTTCTTTACAACGTTGCTTCAGTTCATTTTGGTTTGTGGGCATTTGTTTAAGCACAGCTCTCTTAAGGTCCAGCCACAGCATTTCAATCGGGTTGATGTCTGGACTTTGACTGGGCCATTGCAACACCTTGATTCTTTTCTTTTTCAGCCATTCTGTTGTAGATTTGCTGGTGTGCTTGGGATCATGGTCCTGTAGCATGACCCAATTTCGGCTAAGCTTTAGCTGTCGGACAGATGCCTCACATTTGATTCTAGGATACTTTGGTATACAGAGGAATTCATGGTCGACTCAATGACTGCAAGGTTCCCAGGTCCTGTGGCTGCAAAGCAAGCCCAAATCATCACCCCTCCATGACCATGCTTGGTATGAGGTGTTTGTGCTGATATGCTATGTTTGGTTTTCGCCAAACGTGGCTCTGTGCATTATGGCCAAACATCTCCACTTTGGTCTCGTCTGTCCAAAGGACATTTTTCCAGAAGTCTTGTGGTTTGTTCAGATGCAACTTTGCAAACCTAAGCCGTGCTGCCATGTTCTTTTTAGAGAGAAGAGGCTTTCTCCTGGCAACCCTTCCAAACAAACCTTTTTCTACTTGTACTGTCATGAACTTCAACATTTTACATACTAACTGAGGCCTGTAGCGTCTGAGATGTAACTCTTGTTTTTTTTGCAATTTCTCTGAGCATTGCACGGTCTGACCTTGGGGTGAATTTGCTGGGATGTCAACTCCTGGGAAGATTGGCAACTGTTTGAATGTTTCCACTTTTGAATAATCTGTCACACTGTAGAATGATGGATTTTAAATTGTTTGGAAATGGCCTTATAACCCTTCCCAGATTGATAGGCAGCAACAATTGCTTCTCTAAGATCATTGCTGCTGTCTTTCCTCCTTGGCATTGTGTTAACACACACCTGAATGCTCCAGACCAGCAAACTGCATCTCAATTCCTAAATAAGGGTGTACTTAGTTTTTCACACATGGTTTCTCCATTTTGGCTTTATTTTTGTTAAATAAATCATGACACAGTGTAATATGCCATGTGTTGTTGATCATCTGAGGTTGTATTTACCTAATTTTAAGACCTGCTAAGGAACAGATGATTGTTATTATGTCCTGATATGTAAAACCATATAATTCAAAGAGGGTGTACTTTCTTTTTCACACAACTGTCTGTGTGTACAGTATATATATATATATATATATATATATATATATATATATCATCCCCTGATGAAATCACTTAGTGTGAAGAAACGCGTAGGGAAGAGCGTTTTTTAGCTGCTGTCACACTGTGGCATACCATTATACTCCATCCATACTGCCCACTTCACTACGGACTGCCTTTGGGAGTGCAGAGAGACTTCTCTGATCAGCCCCTGCATCGCGGGGTCACGAACTGCAGACCTCACATCCGGAATACACTAACATTGTGGAGGACTTCCGGGTCACACTGTGGTGATCTTTTTCCTGTATCCCCTGCTGGATGTCGGTTCGGAAGAGCTGAGACAACACAGACGGAGAGAGGGCGCGCAATCAAAGGCATATCGTGGGCGGTTGGCGAATGAGTATACTCATTATATGCTTTTATTTATCCTTTGTTTGTGAGTTCGCATTTGTTGGTTTTATTCATTTTTATTAAATTGTATTTTTTCATGCTGCACTAGGATCGGGCGCTTTCTTTTCTTGTTGTTCGTTGGTCCTTGTGGAGAGCAGCCAGATCCTAGCATGGACCCTTGGTTTGGTTGATATATTTTACCACTTTTCATTTTTTATTTTTTATTTTTATTTTTTTTTGACACACTTAGTGTCATTTTTTGTATTTTTTCATTCATTAGCAATTGAGTATCATCCAGGAGGGATTCATTAGTGCAGTAGTTAAAACCACCAACATATGCCATTTTATTACATTTGTATTGTTCACTGGCATATATTTTGTTTAACAGCAGCTTTTTAAAACATTGGCACTTAGCATTTTACCATATCATATTGCATGTATTTTTTATTAGTGTGAGTCAATCAGCCAAATTATTGTTTTATTCACCCTTTGCCATTCACCTTTGCTATATCCACTCAACACATCTTATTTGGTCATTTAGTCTTAGTTTACACCTGAGGAGCGCAGTCTATTCTTTGTTTGTATTATTATATTATATATATACATATACATATACACACACACACATACAGTACACAAGAAAAGACAGCACTAAGGCACTAACAATGACTCTGTAGGAGTCAACAATAACAATACAATGAATAACCAAAGCCAAAAATGGACGACGTATAGTGTCAGCTAATGCACCATGCAGATACAATCAATTAGGAAATATACCAACAATAAAAAATTAAAAAAATTAAAAAGAATAAAAATCAAATGTCCATGTAAAAAACAACAAACTTAGAGTTCAAAGTGAAAGGTATAAAAACCAAATGTTATTATCTTTAGGAGTCTTTAGGCAACTTCCTTGGTGGGGTAAACCACTACCAGGATTGAAAATCTAAGAAAAGGAAGAAAAAAGAGAAGCGCACGCTCTAAGTGTGATACCATAAAGACCATTTAATAAACAGAACTAACAGCACAGGGGGAAAGGACTGATATTGAGAAACACAGCCTAGAAATAATACACCCATTTCAGAAAATCAGATATGCTGACCCATCTAAACCAAGAGATGTAGTGGCCAGACTCCATTACTATAAATCTAAAGAAGCCATCTTGAAAGCTGCGAGAGAGGCTTCACCAGTAACAATGCAGGATCACATCCTACAGATCGTCTCGGACCTTGCACCGTCTACCCTCCAAAAAAGGCGAAATCTCGCTGAAACTACTTCCATCAAATAAGATATAGATGGGGATTCCCTTGCCGGGTGATAGTGACACGAAATGGACAAATCCAAAACCGCAGCAACTAGTGATGAAGGTAAAGCTCTACTACTGCACCTGGGCATACAAGGCCGGAACCAAGTGGACAGATCTCACCAAAAACACCTGAACGTATTAGATCCCCACTGGCGGACTGGTCTACAGTAGCTAGAGACAAGCGGACACACAATCAAGCACGGTCGACTTCTCCAGAACTGAGTAAAGTCCCTTGAGACTGTTCGTATATATCCTCAATGGTCTCAAATTAACCATGTGGGGTTCTTTCCACATGCTAACGGCTGCCAGACGATTAAGTTTTTGTTAGTTTAAGGGTCTTTGACTCTTAAGGGCTATTCTAGTAGCTTCAATAAGAACCTCATTGAGCTTTTTGGGCAGTTCCCAAATTATTTGGCAAGTTTGCTATTCAGAAAGCTTATGTAGGTGACTTGCCAAAATCGTACGGAGACTGCATTTTCCCAAGCGGTCTCACTCCTGCCCAAACACATGAAGCAGAAGCTGACAAACAGCTCGAACTTGCATTTTTTCTAAGATCACGCTATTCTAGTAGCACAACTTTGAACAAGGGGTCCCAGGACTCACATGTCGTGTTTGTGTCCATGATAGCCCACAACACCAAGAGATGGGTGCAAGATAGCTACCTTCAAAGCCTTACTTGACCTAGTAATAATTGAAGAGAGTACAGGGAAAACGGCGGTGCATCTGCTGCTGCTGAAGATTGGAAACCACAAACTGCAAACCACAAAATATCCTAGGTGCAAAAATTTATTTTAGGGCATAGTAACAGCCAAAAAGAACACTCTAACGCGTTTCACGTGGTATCCCACGCTTTATCAAACTCTTTGATAAAGCGTGGGATACCACGGGAAACGCGTCAGAGTGTTCTTTTTGGCTGTTACTATGCCCTAAAATAAATTTTTGCACCTAGGATATTTTGTGGTTTGCAATTTGTGGTTTCCAATCTTCAGCAGCAGCAGCAGATGCACCGCCGTTTTCCCTGTACTCTCTTCAATTGTTCCTTGGTAGGAGCACGCAGGACAGGACCAGGATATCCCCAAGGTCAGCAGTGAGTAATCCATTTACTTCATTTATGTGATCAGTCCCACACACGGTTACCTAGACCACCACATAAGACTTACCTATATGGCTAGTGGCATAATCTATGGGAGTGTGTTTAACATTGGACTATCTGGAATCCTGAGTCTTATGAACTGTCCTATGCTATGAAGATGTTTATATTTTTATATCATGATCAAACATTGCCTACTCCTGGTTAGCATCACAAGTGGGAATTAACCCTCCCCTTCCCTTTCTTGACCTAGTAATAAAAGAGCAGTTCTTCCTTAAATGTATCCCGGAGCTCCAAGAGTGGGTACTGAGTGAAACAGAGATAAAGTGCAACAAATATACAGTAGTGATAAAGTCAAGCTGCTGCCTGAACACCAGCGGTTTCCCCAAACCGCAACTATAACAGAACTCAACCAAAAAGTGCTTGTGGTGCAAAGTGACCATAAATAAACAATAACATGTGCAAATAAACCCAGTGATTAATAAACACTGAAAACACATATACTGTTACTCCATATGTAGATCCTCTGGTTCATAGGCGCCTTGGTGACCTCAGATGCAGAAAAAGACACAAATGCAGAGGGTTTAGTGCATTAACATTTACTGAAGGTGACAAACAACACAGAGGGGAAAGGAATAAAACTCACACTCTCCCCACTGGTACAATAGCAAGGAGTCACTTATTTATGGTCACTTTGTGCCACAAGCACTTTTTGGTTGAGAAGAGTGGGTACTGGACTGCAAGCTGGCCACATCCAAGCAGGCGGCCAAGACAGCGGACAAGATGGCGGACAAATTCATGGCTGCCTGATGTCAACTCCGTAGATGACTCCAGACGACTGCTCTGGTCTTTGGAAACAGACCATCTTGGCCCGCAGAAGCCCTGACCCTTCTTCATGGAGGAGTGCTCCAGCACCATATGGTTCCCAATCCCAGCCCACGCGTTATCCCATGAGCGTAAATGCTATGAAAGTAATCGGCCGAGCTACATCAGGGCTGATTGCACTACTGCCCCTGTGTATCTCCCCCTACTTTGGAGCCGCGTACACCACAGCCACGTCCGATCACCCTTGTGGGTCTGGATCTGACATTGGAGCAGCACTAGGTGGTCCAACACGTCCTTCAGGCACCCTATGTGCCAGTCTCTGAGACTTTGATGGGTGACTGAGGCACTTCGAGTGGCCACGATTGGCTGGAGCCCAATGACATGCGGCAACAGTAACTCAGCCCAGTGACCATCAGCACTAGGATGACCAATACCGTTGGATACCGGAGCAGCAGTAACTCTGGTTCGGCCTGATATGGTTGGGCCGGAGCATCTTTTTCCCAGTGATGATATGCATGTCAAATGGTCAATGGAGACCCCAAGTCGCTGCAGATGCCCTGTGTGTTCTTGGATTGGGGAGTGGGCCACAACATCCGCGATGAGGGGGTTCTCACAGGTCTCAAAACTGACATTTTGTTGAGCAGTGACTTGGGCAGATTTAGCTGCAGTTATTCAAGGTCCTTCTCACATGAAGGCCTTAAATTAAAACCTTTGCAGGGATCGCCCCATGCCAAGGTTAACTATTCCACCCATTGTGCTGAAATTAACCATTCATGGCACCAGTCTCCATAAAATGAGGGGGGTAAATAGGAGCCTCAACCCAGTGGTCATGGCATACTTTTCTCTGTTTGTCGGGGCTTTCTTTAGATAAAATATATATCAATCGGTTACATTTACCTACAGTATCAAACATGCCACTGTCCTTAGTTCAATTTCGTCCTAGAATGACCTCCCCTTTAAACTATACTGAAAGACCTTTCATTTTTAAGTGCACTGATAATAAAATTCCAATGTTTATCGTGTTCTTGGCTGGAGACTTAAGAATGCAAATATTAACTTGTACATATTTAGGCAAAATGGTAGTCAAGATACAGAAATAAGTTCACAAACTTCTTAAATGCCAAAACTCAGTGGAATGTAATTCTTATTTCTGAATGTAACAGCTTGGCATTTCTTCATTAGTCTATTTTATATATTCATGTGACAGATACATTTATTTGATATTATTGCAGCCTGGCAACACCAATGCAATTCAGGCCTTTTATTAAATAAATCCCACTAACTGGAAATCTGTTACTTTCATTCTTACTCATGTAGGTAGCCCTGTGTGGTTCGGGCTATATGTCTGCCCTCCTCCTTGCAGTAATCCCTGCATAAAGGCAGGTTTGCCAGGAGCAATCATGGGTTTTCCCCACGTCAGGCAGTACAGTGAGTCAGTGAAGGCAGGTCATCAGGCTCTATGTCCAATCAGAAGACACAGGGGCGGTGCCTGTTGGAGCTACTTAGTGTATTGCCACTTCCTATTTAGAGAGTCTGTCCCCAGAGTGAGAGGGACAAGGGTGACACAGACCAAGCTGCCAGGATTGGTAGGAGTGAGTGATAGTGTGCACCCCATACCTCCTATCCTGCATAGAGGAGAGGGGAAGAGTTGGACCCACTCTCGGTGCCCTGGGAGTGAGGTCAGGGACATCCTGGAGGAAGCATACAAAAAGGTTGTGAGCGGCGGTGCAGCTGCCTTGGAAGAACAAGGGGCATCCAGCTGACAGACATGCAAGCTGCGCAAGTATCTGTACAGAAATACACCGTAAAATACTTATATATTCTCTTGAAGTAGGGTCATTTAGTTTAACCCTTTGGCCAAAGCGTTGTAAGCTTGCGAGCCACGTCAAGGCAGACACCTGTTCGCAAGGCCTAACACTACCAGATAAAATACTATTAGGATTAAAATTCTCATTTACCTCTATTAGGAGGGAGAAAGACCACAGTGGGTCTATACAACGCTTACAACAATTTGGCCAAAGGGTTAAACTAAATAACCCTACTTCAAGAGAATATATAAGTATTTTACTGTGTATTTCTGTCATGTTGGATGTAGCATTGGGCTTCTCTGTCGTCTGTTGTATACATATGCCACGCTCAATAGCACTCCATTTTGACACATATACATATATATTTTGTGGGGGCTCAGGGGTTCCCAAAAAGAGCTTGCTGGGGTTCTGTGTTTTGTTAACCCTTTGTTAAGGAGACTGATATCACCATCTATCACATAGGAATTGCTTTAGCAATGCAACTGTTAATGCAGTCGCTTATTCACTTCTTCTAAGTAGGCTGTTCAAGGCTTAGTTTATCTACAGGACTCAGACTTTTCACTTGTTTCTCACTCACCAATCATTGCTGCAGCAATCTCACCCTCTATTTTACTGTTATTATTTCTGTTTTGCCTATTTACTATCTTTATGGTCACTTAATATTTGTTATCTATTATTATATTTTATTAAATTGTTATTAATTACTTACAGGATTGTGCGCTCACATTTGGATGAGGTGGGGCAGTGGATGCGTAGGGGCCGGCAGCTGGTCAGAGCAGTTGCCGCCATGCCCAGCTCTCTCCCAGCCCAGCTGCAGGCTTCTCTCTCCCTGTCTGTCCCACGCCGAGGTGTCGGATGCTGACACGCGCCGGGCCTCCCTCTCACCGGAAACTAAGCCCAGCGTGATTTCCGGCGCTGACATCAGAGGACCCGGAACGCATCAGCATCAGACACATCAGCGTGGGGCAGACAGGGAGAAAAAAGCCTGCAGCGGGGTGAGAGCCGGGAATGGCGGCATCTGCTCTGACCGGCCGCCGGCCCCCCCGCAGCCACCCAGCGTTCGAAGAGAGATAATACCGGACACATGTCAGTTATTACCTTTCATTTTATACCGGACGCAGGGGCAAAATACCGGGCTGTCCTGTTGAAAACTGGACACCCAGCAACCCTATCTACGTGAAATCCCAAGACAATCAGTTGCAGCCACTGATACTGTCCTCCATGTTCAACCTCTGAAACGAATCTGACCATTATCGAGAGTGCTCCCATCAATGACGTGTGCCATCAATCATATGACCGTGACCACCTCCAGCTCTGATGCAGAGTGTGCTTTTTTTTAGCGCTGTATAATTCTCAGGGTGGCTAGGTGGAAACCCTACAAGAGAACAAACGGGCTATGTTTACAAAGGTTGAAACTAGTGTAACAGGTGTTCCCCCACCCTCTGGGACATTTAATTATTACCTGGTATTTTTGTGCTGCTCACCTGCTAGGCTTACAGGATACTGAGTGTCCACCAGTGTTAGTTGGGGACAAACAGGATAGGCTTTAGGAATCTCCCAAACTCTTCACTTGCAGTGCTTCCATTCCCACAGGGCCTATAGGGATAGGTGCAGTCCCCTGTGGAAAACACTCACTCTCTCCCCGAAGAAACTGCAGCCTCAGGCAGGAGTATAAAACAAAGGATGGCTCTTTATTCTTCAACAGCACAGCAGTATACCAACATGTACACTCTCTGGTACCTGGAATCAACCCCCAGGGCTTGAAGCCCCAAAGGTCTATCCTTTGTTCCCATGCTTCCTGGTGGAGTATGGGGTAGTTGTCCCACTCCCCTGAGGGAGTGGAAGGAAGGTGGCCAGAGCCCTGGCTCCACACTTCCAACAACCACTAAATGTGGGTCTGCAGTCTCTTTTCTACATAGGGGGAGGGTCCTAGGTCTGAGTCCCTGATAGGGCAGCACACTAGCCTTAGGCCCACCACCCTGTCACTCAAGGGAGTTTTTTACTGCTGCAGCAGCAGGGGCATAGATTTAACCCTAACAGGGTGATCAGATGCCCCAGTTTAGCTGGGACAGTCCCGTTTTTTTAATGTCTGTCCCGGCTGCCCAACATTCTTTAAAATGTACCTTTTTTTTGTGACTGTCCCGGTTTTGGCCATCATAGCAGGGGGGGGGGGCAGCAGAGAGCAGAGAATGCAGGGAGGAGCGTGGAGGCCGAGTCTGAGCTGCAGCTGCAGAGGGTGGGGGCGGGGTTAGAGTTAGCGGAGCCCCAGCAGTGAGACCCGGAAGTGAGTCAATGTCTGCTGCCAGGGCTCAAGATGGCTCCCCCCCCCCACCTCCCAACCATGCTCCACAGTGAAAGGTAGGGTGAAGAGGGGAGAGACAAACAGACACAGCATGGCATGGGGAGAGAGACAGAGCATGGCATGGGGAGAGAGACACAGCATGGCATGGGGAGAAAGACACAGCATGGCATGGGGAGCGAGAGACAGCATGGCATGGGGAGAGAGAGATGGCATGGGGAGAAAGACACAGCATGGCATGGGGAGAGAGACAGCATGGCATGGGGAGAGAGACACAGACACAGCATGGCATGGGGAGAGAGACACAGACACAGCATGGCATGGGGAGAGAGACAGAGCATGGCATGGGGAGAGAGACACAGCATGGCATGGGGAGAGAGACACATCATGACATGGGGAGAGAGAGACAGCATGGCATGGGGAGAGAGAGACAGCATAGCATGGGGAGAGAGACACAGCATGGCATGGGGAGAGAGACACAGCATGGCATGGGGAGAGAGACACAGCATGGCATGGGGAGAGAGACACAGCATGGCATGGGGAGAGAGACACAGCATGGCATGGGGAGAGAGACACAGCATGGCATGGGGAGAGAGACACAGCATGGCATGGGGAGAGAGACACAGCATGGCATGGGGAGAGAGACACAGACACAGCATGGCATGGGGAGAGAGACACAGCATGGCATGGGGAGAGAGACACAGCATGGCATGGGGAGAGAGACACAGACACAGCATGGCATGGGGAGAGAGACACAGCATGGCATGGGGAGAGAGACACAGCATGGCATGGGGAGAGAGACACAGCATGGCATGGGGAGAGAGACACAGACACAGCATGGCATGGGGAGAGAGACACAGACACAGCATGGCATGGGGAGAGAGACACAGACACAGCATGGCATGGGGAGAGAGACACAGACACAGCATGGCATGGGGAGAGAGACACAGCATGGCGAGAGAGACACAGACACAGCATGGCATGGGGAGAGAGACAGAGACACAGCATGGCATGGGGAGAGAGACACAGCATGGCGAGAGAGACACAGACACAGCATGGCATGGGGAGAGAGACAGAGACACAGCATGGCATGGGGAGAGAGACACAGCATGGCATGGGGAGAGAGACAGAGACACAGCATGGCATGGGGAGAGAGACACAGCATGGCATGGGGAGAGAGACACAGCATGGCATGGGGAGAGAGACACAGCATGACATGGGGAGAGAGACACAGCATGGCATGGGGAGAGAGACACACAGCATGGCATGGGGAGAGAGACACACAGCATGGCATGGGGAGAGAGACACAGCATGGAATGGGGAGAGAGACACAGCATGGCATGGGGAGAGAGACACAGCATGGCATGGGGAGAGAGACACAGCATGGCATGGGGAGAGAGACACAGCATGGCATGGGGAGAGAGACACAGCATGGCATGGCGAGAGACAGCATGGCATGGCGAGAGACAGCATGGCATGGGGAGAGACAGACACAGCATGGCATGGGGAGAGACAGACACAGCATGGCATGGGGAGAGACAGACACAGCATGGCATGGGGAGAGAGACATACACATCATGGCATGGCGAGAGAGACAGCATGGCATGCGGAGAGAGACAGACACAGCATGGCATGGGGAGAGAGACAGACACAGCATGGGGAGAGAGACACAGCATGGCATGGGGAGAGAGACACAGACACAGCATGGCATGGGGAGAGAGACACAGACACAGCATGGCATGGGGAGAGAGACACAGCATGGCATGGGGAGAGAGACAAAGACACAGCATGGCATGGGAAGTGTAACGCTTGCGCTCACCACGAACATGGCGGGACCCCGGTACTGAGGTGGGAAAGTATAGAACTGCGCACCCACAGCAACGGAAGCACGCCTGGAGGGTGGATAGTCAAGATCGTCGTGTCTGGGTTGGAAAGAGTAGGTTAGTCTTGATACTTGCCGAGGTCGTAGGTAGGTGCCAGGAGAATAGTCAGAGTCCGAGGTGCCGAGGTCAAGGTTTGGAGCCAGTAGAGAAGTAGATTGTCCGTTTGCCGTGGTCGGGGATGGAGAAGGTCGGAAGGTCTGAGGTAAACTGGGGTCAATAATCCAGAGCAGGGTCCAAAGTCTAGCCAGGTCGGTACACAGGGAGGCAAGCAGCAACAAGGTTAGAAGCACAGAGAACACAAGGCAGAGACAAAGACGTGGGAACACAAGGCTACCAATAACTATGCTCAGCCAAAGAGGAAGTGACAGAGCTGAGCTTATATAGTAACAGGAGACTAATGAGAGAAGGGGGTGGAGCGGAGGAGTGGCCTCTGCAGAGGCAGGGATAGACTGAGCGAAGCAGGAGACAGGTGAGGAAGATGTTAGTGTTGACACGCAGCTGGGGAGCTGTGCACGCGCATCACATGTGTGCATCTCGTGGGGCGGCCGCGCGTTGCAAGCGGAGGAGCAGAGCCAAACTCCAAGCGAACCTTGAAAGCCCTCCGTGGGCGCACGCGCTCTGTAAGGTGTGCTGGAGACTGCACAGCAGGAGGCAAAGAGGAAGCACGCCGCGAGGGAAGCGCTCTCTGACCGCTTGCAACAGAATGCTGTGCAGCAGTAGGTAAGGAGGGAACACATCGCAGGGGCTGTGTTCCCCGATTCCTTACAGGGAGAGAGACACAGCATGGCATGGAGAAGAGAGACAGAATGGGGGAGAGAAAGAGACAGAGAATGGGGGGGGGAGATATAGACACAGAGAATGGGGGAGAGAGAGAGAGACACAGAGAATGGGGGAGAGAGACACTGTCACGCCTGTATGCCCGCAGACCAGGCAAGACCCCAATACTGAGGTGGGAACGGTATTACCACACACCCACAGCAGTGGGGGCAAGCGCGGAGTGTGGTATGGCGTTGCTGGGCCTGTAGGAAAATAGTATTATACTTGCAACGTCCTTGATGGTAAAACATAAGAATGGTCATGTCCGTGCGCCAAAGTCCAGGGGTACAGAAAGCAGAGTAGTCAAAGTTCGTAAGCCAAGTCCATGGGTTCCAGAGGTCAGCAAGGTAGAGTTCGTAGCAAGGTTCAAGGGGTACAGAGAGCAGAGTAGTCCAGGACGAGCAGGGGTCAAAGCAAGGGAAATCCAAAGATACACAGGAGCAGGTACAGGCTGGAACACAGAGAGAACAAAGCATAGGACACGGATAACAGGAACTATGCAGAGCGATGATAGAGAGGGCAGACAGGGATTATAAAGGAGGGAACACCAATGGGAGAGAGAGAGGAGGAGCAGAGAGGGAAGTGGGAGACAACAGGGATAGGTCAGGAGGACAGAAGGAGGAGACAGAGGGGTCAGATAGAGAGATAGCTTGCAGGGCATGGGAGGAGGAGCCAAGAGATTGACAGGCCTTAGAAGAGGAGCGTGTGTCTTTTTAATAAATCAGTTCTGTACTATGAGAAAATACTTGCATTTTTTTTAAACAACACTCAATTACATTTTTAATGTATTACAATGTAACAAGAAGCGTCGGCAAACGCTCTTCGTGTATGCACATGTCCAAAAACTGGGACAGCACCAGAAAAAGTCGGGACAGAGCCCTAAAATCCGGGACTGTCCCGGCTAAACCGGGACATCTGGTCACCCTACCTTTGATTGAGCCACCTGTGCTGAAGCAGGGCTATCCTGAAAACCTGATCTGTTTGCGAAGCTTGAGGCCTGGAGTTGAACACCCCTGTGGTATTGTACAGTTAGGGTCAGGTTCAGTAGCTGGCATCTGTAGCATACATTGCGATTTTTAAAAGAAAAAACATTGAAAACATATTTTCTGATGGTGAATTTTATGTGCTAGATATGAATGCGTGGTCGGGCGCAATTCGGGAGACTCCTGGACATTACAGGAGTGTTGCCAAGTATGGAATATCAGGGTTTCTACCACATTTCGTAATTTAAAGCTGAATTATTAACACTTAGAAAATAAGTGCATGTTGAGGATAAAGCATGAGTATTACCCCAAAGTAAGTACAAAACAAAAAGAACAGGATTTTCTGATATATTAAGTCATTGCATACAATTTACTGTTGAAACATATTTATTATTGTTTAATGTTTTGTCTCTGAATTATTTATTTTAAATATACATTCAGTTTTCCTTTGCTTGGGGTTCGACCATTAATTTCCACCACAAAAACACCACTGCTTTTAGTGTAATCAAATAACCTGTGTCACCATCAGTACCCAGCGGTCCTAAGTGGGACCGCACCTTTAATGTGACATCAGCGGTCACGGGCTATCTGCAGGTGCGCCCTCTAGCGGCGCCCTTCCCGTATCCATCGCATCGACTTTTGACTTCCTCTGCCTGTGCGGGGAAATAAACGTCACCTTTCCCCCTTATGTTTCCATCCCTGTTGTGCAGGATCGGCGCTCTGCTGCTCGGGTCTGGTTCCGGGATGACTGCTTGCCGGCTCCTTGGCCCTCCTCCTCCTCCTCCTCCCGCGGGCTCCACGTGATTGAGCGGCCGGACTGGTGTCTCGCGGGAGGGGATGCTGCACGCGGGCCGGACCCTGGAGCTGCAGGAGGAGACGGCTGTGCGGCGAGGGTAGGGTATGCTGCTGAAGCTGCTGCAGAGACAGACCTATACCTGCCTGTCCCACAGGTATGGGCTGTACCTCTGCTTCGGGGGTATGGTTCTGATGATCGTCTCCGCCCTGCAGTTTGGAGAGGTCGGTAACCTTTACCTTGCTCCCCTCCTTCAACTGTGTCTGATTACAGATCCGGGGGGTACTTGCCTGTGTGCTGCTGCTGATCCTGGCGCACCAGGCATATCCTGGTGACTACTGTTTCATGTTTATGTATGTAGCCTCATGTGAGCCAGAAGTATCCAATAACATTGATAAGTATGCTCATAATAAACAATAGATTGTAAGCTCCACGGGGCAGGGACTGTGCCTGCAAAAATGTCTGCAAAGCATTACGTAAAACTAGCAGAGCTATACAAGAACAAACTATTATTATTATAACATTAACATAGGTTCATATAATGTATACCCTGTTCACTTGTGTAACTATTTATAACCATGTATTATTTGTCTTAACTCTGTGCCCAGGACATACTTGAAAACGAGAGGTAACTCTCAATACTTCCTGGTAAAATATTTTATAAATAAATATAGTTGGATATACCAGGTCTGTATTCTTTGCTGGAACCAAATATAATCATTATATTTGGTATAAATAACACATAGACTTACTAGTAATTGCTAATATCTATATTTATTTTGGCATATATGCCATGCTTTTATACATTTTTTTTTAATGTCTTGAGCACACTAAATATTGTAATGTATGTGTGTATACACACACACATGGAGGGCAGTCACGGTTACTTTATATCAATTGCCTGGGTGCTCAATCTCAACATTGTTGAATTAACTCATGACTTCCAAGTGAGAGAAATTATTTTATTTGTAAAAATTGATGTTTTGGTCAACAACTTGGACCTTTATCAAAATATGCGCACAGTGACCAAACAACCTTTTTATAGAGTCCCAAGCTGAGAATACACCCGCTTCCCTTCAATGAAACTGATTGTTGCTAGGCAACCTCTCACCTGTTTAGTAACATCTGCCATGTTTAACCCATAACTAGATTTCTGGCAAAACTGAAGTTTTGGGCATGTTTTGCTCCGTCTTGTCACTGGTGTCTTTATCAATCTGTCACCTGCATGCTTCCTAACTAGCACATGTTGGCAGCTCAACATATGTTAGTATGAAGACTGAGCATATCTTAAGCTTTCCTGTTGATATTACAGTGAAACGTATGAGAAGGGGCTTAAGTTTGAACTGTGACTGTGCTCTTAACTGCAATAGAAAAAAAAGAAAAACTACTTCCCTTTGGTAAACGGTCTGTGACACAAGGTTTATTTGTGCCTCAACATCCCTTGACCGTTGCACTTCTGGATGAGTAAGAAGGCAGCAAGTAGTTGAAGTAGAACCGCAGGGCTAAAGATTTCATGCCGCACAATGGAGTACATTGATAAACCACAAATAATGGACTGCACGTTTTTATGCCGCAGTAATTCTGTACACAAAAATGTCGTTAATGGATGTGGTTTGGTTGTATGTATTCTGCTGCTTTTATACGGTCACAATTCAGTAGCACTCCAGTAGTAAATATGAAGGTTAAAATCACTACAAGGTGTAAAGATAACGTTTTAGTTAATAGATGAATAATGAATATCATGAAGTATATACTTATTGATTTTCCTTTGGTGCTTATACCTGAGCAAAGAATGTTGGTTAATGAAAGATCACTTATACATGAAGTGTTAATGGAAGTCCTCTTTCAGTTCACACTCTTTATAATGTTTCTCCCCCAATATAAAGAGAAATGTACTGCATGATTTCACTCGAGTGTGTGTTTTGAGGCTAAAACATGAAATGTAAACACGACTTGCAGAATCTTTGGTTGGGCTGGGTAAATGCAGTTTTGCATACAAATCAATTCTACAACTGTTAAGAACTCCTCAAATAAACCACAGTGCATGGTGATTACTGGTAATGAAGTCAAGCAGGATCTTGCTTTTGTATTAGGGCACCTTTTTGAAGGATGTCAACGTCAAAATAATTAGGACCCGGCACAAGTAGCATTTTAACCCCCTACACCAGGGGTGGCCAACGCCAGTCCTCAAGGGCCACCAACAGGTCAAGTTTTCAGGATATTCCTGCTTCAGCACAGGACTGATTGAGCCACCTATGCTGAAGCAGGGATATCCTGAAAACCTAACTCCAGTCCTCAAGTGCCACCCCTGCCCTACACTGTAAACTAAGGCAATTACATTCACACAAGTGCACTGGTGATGCCTTTAGCAATGCCAGTCAACTGAATTACCTTGGGGATTTATAAACCAGATAAAGATACACTGTTTTAGGAAGCCTTTCATTGTGAGATTCTTGTTGTAATCCATTCAGTGCCATTGGGATCTGTGACATATTGCTAAGATGTGCTGGTATTGAAGGGGTAAATACTTTGTTTTGATCAGTCACTACCAGAAACACTGGTAATGCTTTGCAAATTGTTGCTGTTCTTTTAAATCCAGGGGTGAAGCTGTAAAAGAAGCAAAATATTGAATATATTGGGTTGAATAAAATTGTTCATGTGTCTTAAGATGGCATTAGTTTGTGGCCACAATTTACAGATAGTGCGCCAAAGTTTTAATTCTGGTGAGGTGCATTGTATACTGTATTTATGCTTCATTCATATAACCCTTTCCATGCACTCACTAACCCCCCTCCCTCCCCCTCCCCGCAGCCACCCTTCGTTCGGAGAGCGGTAATACCGGACACATACATATATACGATATTACCTTTAATTTTATACTGGATGCAGGGGAAAAATACCGGACTGTCCCGTTCCAAACCAGACACCTAGCAGCAATATGCATAGGCCCTAATTCACTATGCAACCGAGCTTTCTTCCCCGTGTTCGAGCAGTAAATTGGGCTAAAATAATATTCAGCACGGAGAACACCGATGCACAGCATATTGAATAGGGGTAATAGAGATCTTGAGTTCCAGCTCAATCCTTAATGACGTTAGTCTACAATATGAAAATATGCCAATACCAATTAAGTGTTTCTCTTGTAGATGTATTGTTTATATTTCAAATGCTTGTGATGTTAAGGACCTCAAAATATTCTCAGTGTGCTTGTGGCTGGCACGATATGGTGTATGAGATCTCTAAAATATGCAAAGTTTTTATGCAATCTCGTAAGTTGCTCCCAGACAATCCTTGCAAGCGTGTGCGTTTTTGTTGGTCTCTAAACTTTTGTGCATTTTAATAAAATTGCTAGTGGTTTGTGCTTCTGCAAACTGTAGGCATAGAGAACTGATGAAATAATGTAAGAAATTAGGAAAGTGGGTCTGATCTACTGTAGGCTGGTCAGAGTTGAATCAGGCTTTTAATAACCAACATTTTCCACCAGTCTAGGACGTTTGACCATGGCCAAATTGCTGCAGGTGCTTCGCTGCAACGCGAGTCGCTTCCGGGACTACTGACCGTAGGACTCCTTACCACAGGGCACCTCAACGCTGAACATCTCAAGGCCGATTTTCATTCGTCGCCATCTTTAAAGGTCTTCAGCATCGGATCTCGCTGGCTGAGGGCCTTTCGTCGCCGGCAGGAAGATTTGATGCTGAGGACCTTTTAAAAATGGCAGCAGCGATCGACCCTGCGGTAAGGTGTCCTGCGGTCAGTAATCTGGTGGTGACTTGTGTTGCAGCGGAATGCAGCGGTGATTTGGCCGCAGCCAAATGTCCCATTCTGCTTTTTTACATAGCAGCAAATACTGGCATTGTAATACAATGAACATATTTAATTACACAACATCTCAGAGTTTTGTAAACTTCTCTCAGGTTGAGTTAAATATTTGAGTTGATCAGAGATGGCTAACTCCAGTCCTCGAGTCTCCAACAGGTCAGGTTTTCAGAATATCCCTGCACGGTCTTCAAAGTGTTCTGAAGCAGGAATATCCTGAAACCTGACTCTTGAGGACTGGAGTTGGCTACCCCTGGAATAGATTGTAGACCAAAAGCCTAACTCTCAAAACTGTAACGACAAACACTGAGGTATAAAAAATACTTCTTTAGGCTGGGGCTTGCTGTAATCCCATACCTACCTTAGAAAAAAATGCTGTAGTGATACCATTGCAGTGCGCAGAGCTCAGTTTTGACAGGCACTTGTAATAGTCTTTAAATGCCATTTTAGAGCAATATTTCTCAAAATTAATTGGTGCAATTTTTCCTGCCATGTCTGACCGTCTTTGTATTGGTTGCATCAGAGGTAAAACCTTTAGAAAGTACAGTAGTGCACAATAGTTTGTCATAGAAGGAAATGTTTAAGTGCTCTGTCAGACCAGTCCCTCTGCATTTTTTTTGTCAGGTGGGGAATGCTGCTCAATGTCCATGGTAAGACTATGGATTTCTTGTCGTATTTGATTTTTTTCCTTCAATGTTTAAAGCAGCAATTTTTTTTAATGGTACTTTAACCAATGTGTCATCTTGAGTTAAACTCCTGAACTCTGGGGGACACGCTGATTCTCGAGTTATGTGCAGGTAAAAGTGCAGATGAAAAGAATAAAAATCAATTTGGCCTAAAACGCAAGATTGACCTTGGTGGCCATATTGTGTCCACTGGACAAAAATACCCGCACCGGCAGATACTCGAGAGACCGGGGTATCCCTGGAGGTTGAAGTATCGCAGATCTGCTATGGGGGACCCCATGATTCAGGCAATGTACGAAAAGAAGAAAACGAGCAGCACAGATTGCAGCTATAAGATATTTGCATTATATTAGTGATGAGTGCAGCAGGAACATGCTTTTAAGATGCGTACAAAAGCAGTGCAGCAAAAGCTGGTCGTCTTTACAGGCAGTATTTCCTAGCTACTGTATATACTGGTGCATAGATAAGTGTAAACATTTCCAAACTGCCATTCATTCCACTTCCTTCCTATACTTCTCTGTTTTTCACCCTTGTGATAGAGAGTTACAGATGGTAGATACAGATAAGTCATCTTGGTTAACTGGCCACTGTGCATTTTGTATCAGTTCATGTTTGGCAAAGTGACTCACTATCTCAGAGCAGCCTACCACCTACTCATTCTGTAGGTGTAGACCTTCGAAGGGACTTGCAAATTAAAAGCGGGTTGCTTGACCCAGCGTCCCGTGGTAAGGACCAGTTTCTTCCATGTCATTGTAGCTAACACAAGTCAGGATTGTTTTAATCTATTTGAATTATGATCATTTGTCAGCCAGTCGTTGGGTATAATTAAATGAACTCTTTTTTTTTTTACACTACAATTAGTTTTTGTTTTCACTTCCTACTCAAACTTTCAAGATCTTTACAGTCTCTTCTTGGGATGCATTGCCTTGGTATGGAATAATTATATACAACTACTTCTATGTAGAATGTAGAATTGCCATGTTGTTGTTCCATCAAAAGGTATGACAACCTGCAATGAACCAGGAGAAATCTGGACCTATACTATGCTCTTTGGATTGCGTTTTAGAAAGATTTAAGCAAAATTTATAATGTAAAAATAGGAAGGGGTTGAAGCTTTCTAAAATGCATACCCTGTTCTTTAAACACAACATGTATTTGTACGTTTTCAAATAAAGTTGTGGTACGTTGGGTGTGAAAATAAGTAGTATTACTCTGCATCCCCCAGTACTGTACCATCACACTTTGACCACTGAACCTCTACAAAGACGAAGAAATAATAAAATAATAATAAAAAGATGATTGTTAACTCTCTGCTCCTTTTTGCAAACTGGCTAACCAAAATTAAAATCCTGCTATTACTTTTTGCTGTAATGTTTTAAACTCTTTAATATTTAGAAAAAGAGTAACACTAAAAGTGTTTTTCGATTTAAATACAACTTTTGAGTGCTACTCTTTTTCTGAGTATTATGCCTGGGAGTTTCCCCAGGAGTTTCTGCACCCACAAGTATTGTTTGAGTACTTATTGAAGTGCAAGTCTACACTTTTCACTTAAACTCTTTAATGCCAGAATAGCTACTGTCACATTAAAGGCTCGTGCCTCACATCTGCTTATTTGCACTGTAGTCAGTGTAAGTTATCTTATCTTACATAAGGTATTTCTTTATATCTTCAAATGCCTACATTTTCCCCAAACCTATATTGATTTAACAAAGACTGTTTAAATATATTGGGGCTATGCATCAAGTTAATCTTGTACCTGTGGTGCCCTGTCCTCATCAGAAATATGTATCAGGGTATCGACATTTTTCTCCATTAAGGCTAATTTCTGCCTGGCTTAACTCTTACTTGAACCAGGGGGCCCCTGGAGCTCATCAGTAGTCTCCCGATATCCAGGCCCCCTGGTTCCCGGAGAGGTGAACTAGGGATGGACAAGCTGTGACCCGAGCAAAGTGGGAAACAATATTTCCACCAGGGTCAGCGCTTGCTCCAGCAGCCAATAGAAAAGCGTTGACACCATAGAACCATAGATAGCCTTCTATTGGTAACCCCGGCAGCTACTGTATATTTATGTTTTTTCTTTGTGTGTGTCAAAACCAGCACAAACAATTAACATTTAGTAGGACATCGGATAATAGGGGACCACAGATGAGCTCTGTTCCCCCTCCGCCTGCCCCCTCGGTTCAAGTAAGATTTAAAAACCCACCTGTGCAAGCCTTGCTGCCTAGCACATTTGTGTTGAGGAACTTGATCGGCAAATGTAATGTTTGCTGCAGCTTAAAAACAGCAGAAAAACGATCTTGAAGCTTCATACACCATCAGCATGCAACTATACTGTATATCACAAAACCGGGATAGATATATTTCCCTATACACCTATTCAAACTTTTTAAGCAGACTTATTTATTTACTTTTACCATCATTACTACAGTTTGGTATTAATACTGTTTTTCAGGTTGTCCTGGAGTGGAGTCGGGACCAGTATCATGTTTTGTTCGATACCTACAGGGACAACATTGCTGGAAAGTCATTTCAAAATCGGTAAGAATGTTTTTTTAATTTATTTTATACTGTTTGAGTTAGGAGTTTCGTGTGTGTGTGTGTGTGTCACTCATCTCCTACAACCTTTTCACTACCTGGTCATGTTATACATCGATGGAAAGCACTTTGCGAGTACCTGCCACAAAATTGGTGGATTTGTGCTTTCTTTTCACCGCAGAAAATCGCCCAAACCGTATGTCTTCACTCATCACTAGGCTGTGTTTCTTTTCCCACTTCCCCCCTCCGGTAGTCTTAAAATTTACTTAAAAGCTTAGGATTGAAAGCAGGCACTAAATTACTGTTCAATCGTACAAACCAAATGCCATTTGTCCAAAGTGCGTATGATTTTGTGGAGTTCGTTACTGGCTCAGCTTTGCTTTCCCTTTGTCGCAGGTGCTATCAGTCAGTGTTAACCTTTAGTTTTATTCCTCAGTGTAGTGTTGATTTTCTTTAAAACCCATGAATTATTTGTGTTAAATTTCCACCTGATCAGCGCTTGCAGAGGTACTTTTCCTCCAAGGCAGTGGTTCCCGCTCTTTTTAAACTGGATACCCTAAAAGCATATATTTTTCCTTTGGAACCCCCATTGTGTAATTGGTGCACAAAGCAAAATGATAAAAAGTCCCATTTGAAAGAAAAAAAGCTTTCCAACAGTGGAATGCAGTGTATTGATGCAGGGAAACTGAACTCTGTGTACATATCACAGTCTTGGTTCTTAACACGTTGGTTTAAGGAATCTGGATAGAGGTGAGGTTGAGCGTAAAGTACTCATGCATGAGAGTAGTTTGGTGACCCTGATTAACTTGACCTGTATGGCGCCCAAGGATGACAACCCAAAGTGGACCGCAAACAGTTCTTCCTTGGATTGTTCCCGGTCTGTTATGCTGATGCGTGGCTCCTGAATATTCTCACGGCACTCCAGCATGTATGTGGATGATAAAGACAAAAACAGGGAACTAATAGTGCATTATCTTTGACTACTTAGTCCAGAGGTAAACAGTACTGCAATTCAAAATGGACTGAACACTTCAGTGCTAAGATAACAAATTCCATAAGAATATTATTTATTGGGTTGGTAAAACAATCAAATATTGCTATAAGATAATATGCAGCAAAGTGAGCTACGATGTGTAATTAGCTCCAATGAATCCTGATAGGACCAACTCTCTGGCAATGTTAAAATTGAAATCCTACTTACAATTATCCCCTCGAACTTGCACCTTGTAAGTTGGTTTCTTTACAACTGGAATCTCCCGTCTGTTTTCTCCATGTAGAGCGGTGTCCTCCTCATGTGGTATTTTGTTATCATACCCATTCTGGTTGTGGAGAAAATCAGCTAGACTAGTTGGGTAGCCTACTGGACTTCAAGGACTATTGGAATTGTATTAATATTAGTGCTTTTTTTCCCACTGACCCTGATTAAGTTACTACTTAATCAGGGTTGCCTACACTTTACTGCGGACCCCTCATGTGACCCTTGTGGTAGGACATAGTTTTGAATCGGGGATAATATTTAATTCATTGTAATTAAGGGCTAAAAATAGTGGTAGAACAGGAGATCTAAAAAGACAAATAGAGTAATTTTTATCACTGTCAGTAGGTCTTGACTTATGATTACCTACAGGGGTACACAGGCAGACACTTTTGAGTACAATGATATACAACTGTGTAATGATGTGTAAATAGTAAACACCAGTATATCCCGGCTCAAGTTGCTAATCTTTTTAAATCACGTAGTGAAATAATGTATGAGAACAGTATTTCAACTTTAAATAACATATAATTAAATCATCACAAATAGTTGTTTCACATAAGGATTGAAGTTGAATCCACGTTTACGTTTACAGATACTCTTCACCAGAGGAAGCCAGAAATGGTAGTTTTTCAACAGGGGTTCCTAGGGACTCTTGGGTTTCGTGGGCCTTCTTAAAGGGTTCCCTGAAATTTTTAGGTCATTTTGAAAATTGTATCAAATGCAAAAGAATTTACAATGCATCTGGTCTCAGACGCACTATTAGAGAGGATTGGGGTCCTTAGCGCATCTGATATTTGATACATTGTATTAGAGTGTTGGGGTGCCTTACAATGGATCTGACCTCAGACGCGCTATTAGAGAGATTTGGGATTCCTTAGGGCTGTTATATATAGGATGCGGCCGCGCATTCCTATGCGAACGAGTGTGTGAGTGTGTGTGTGTGTGTGGTTATTCTGCAGTTATTTACCCCGTCACACACACACACACACATCCATTCATACACACCAATACATACATTTGAGCGCAGGCAGCTGCGCGAAAAGATGAATTTCTTCATCTTTGCCGCTGTCTGTCGGCTCCCCTCTCCCTGCCGTGCGCGCTCGCGGCACATCTATAGAAAAGCTGACGCTGACTAACGTCAGCCAACTAAAAATCTGCGCGCGCGCGCGCACGGTGTAGCGCCCGCCACTATAAAACGGGCCTTACAATGCATCTGGTCACAGACGTGCTATTAGAGAGGGTTGGGGTTCTGCAGAATTTCACAATAGAATTAGAGTTCCTCAACCAAAAAAAGGTTAAACACTGTGGTAGATACTGTATATAATTTCCTCTCGTGGAACTGCAAGGGTACTGTTTAAAAAAAAAATATATATTTTATTATTTTTCTTTTACAGAATTGTAATTGGGGTCCCCTGGAACTGGGCCCCTGGTTCCCGAGATACTGATCAGTTTAGTGCATGTGTTTTCATCCCCTCAGTAAAAATCTTGTGGTTCAATAAGAAACTGTAATGTCATTGGGGTGGGTAACATAGCTGTTTTAATGTGTATGAGGAAACACTGGTAACTAAACCAGAAAGTATCTCCGGGACGGTCCCCACAACTAAAATAAATAGCGCTGCTTAGCTCCAGAGACCCCAGTGACAATTACATAAAAAGAGGGGGGGGAGCTAAATCTGGCAGGATTGCTGCTCTGAGTGACCTTCACCAGCAATAAAACGAGAGCGATAGCAGGATAGCAGTTTAGAGCTATAGTGGTTTCTCATAGTTACATAGTAGATGAGGTTGAAAAAAGACATAGGTCCATCAAGTTCAACCTATGCTAAATTTAGACAACAGATACTTTATCCTATATCTATACTTACTTATTGATCCAGAGGAAGGCAAACAAAAAACCCCATTAAGGGGAAAAATGAATTCCTTCCTGACTCCAAGAATTGGCAATCGGATTAATACCTGGATCAACATCCTTCCCATGTATAATTATTTGGTATATCCCTGTATACCTTTCCCATCTAAAAAGATGTCCAACCTTTTTTTGAACAAATCTATTGTATCTGCCATCACAGTCTCCATGGGTAATGAATTCCACATTTTAACTGCCCTTACTGTAAAGAACCCTTTCCTTGTTGCTGGTGAAATTTCCTTTCCTCCAACCTTAAGGGATGGCCCCGAGTCCTTTGTACTGCCTGTGGGATGAATAGTTCTTTTGAAAGCTCCTTGTATTGTCCCCGAATATATTTGTATATAGTTATCATATCCCCTCTTAGACGCCTCTTTTCTAATGTAAATAAATCTAATTTAGATAGCCTCTCCTCATAAGTTAGATTGTCCATCCCCTTTATTAATTTGGTGGCTCTTCTCTGCACTCTCTCTAGTTCCATAATGTCTTTTCTTAGGATTGGTGCCCAAAATTGTACTCCATATTCAAGGTGTGGTCTTACTAGTGCTTTGTAAAGGGGCATAATTATGTTTACTTTCCTTCCATCCATTGCCCGTTTGATGCAAGATAAGATCTTGTTTGCCTTTGCAGCTACTGCATGACATTGGGCACTATTGCTAAGCCTGCAGTCTACAAGCACTCCTAAATCCTTCTCCATCAAGGATTCCCCCAATATATCTCTATTTCATTTGTAAGTCGCCTTTTTATTCTTGCATCCCAAATGCATAACCTTACATTTATCTGTATTAAACCTCATTTGCCATTTACCTGCCCATGTTTCCAGTATCTCCAAGTCCTTCTGAAGAGAAATTACATCCTGCTCTGATTCTATTACCTTACACAATTTAGTATCATCAGCAAAGATTAAGACTTTGCTCTCGATTCCAACCTTAAGGTCATTAATAAACAAGTTAAAAAGCAGGGGTCCCAGTACCGATCCCTGAGGTACTCCACTCACGACTTTAGCCCAACCTGAAAAAGTTCCATTTATGACAACCCTCTGTTGTCTGTCCTTTAACCAGTTTTCAATCCAGGTGCATATGTTATTACTGAGTCAAATTTTCTTTATTTTTTACACCAACCTCGTGTGAAACCGTATCAAAAGCTTTTGCAAAATCTAAGTAGACCACATCAACTGCATTACCCTGGTCTAAATTCCTACTTACCTCCTCAAAGAAACAAATAAGGTTAGTTTGGCAAGATCTATCCTTCATAAATCCATGCTGACTATTACTAAAATTTTGTTTTCCATTAGGTATTCCTGAATATTATCCCGTATTAAACCTTCAAGTAGTTTCCCTACTATTGAAGTCAGGCTTACAGGTCTGTAATTTCCCGGTTGTGATCTAGCTCCCTTTTTAAATATAGGCACCACATCTGCTTTACGCCAATGTTGTGGTACTGAGCCTGTGGGAATGGAGTCCTTGAATATTAAATATAATAGTTTGGCTATTACTGAGCTTAACTCCTTGAGAACTCTTGGATGTATTCCATCGGGGCCAGGTGCCTTATTTACTTTATTTTTTTCAAGTCGCTTATGAACTTCTTCCTCAGTTAACCAATTGTTCATTAATATGGAGGTTGTGGCTTCTTCCTGCGGCACTACTTTTGAACTTGATTCTTCCCTGGTAAACACAGAGGCAAAGAATTTGTTTAATACCTCAGCTTTTTCCTTATCTCCAATAATCTGCCTACCCATCTCACACTGAAAGGGTCCTATATTTTCTTTTCTCATTTTTTTGTTATTAAGGTACTTAAAGAACTTTTTAGGGTTGACCTTTCTATTGCAATCCTTTTTTCATTATCCATTTTTGCTAATTTGATTGCCCTTTTGCAATTTTTGTTACATTCCTTATAATTCTGATACGATGTCTCCGTCCCTTCTGACTTAAAGAATCTAAACGCCTTCCTCTTCTTGTCCATTTCCTCCCCTACCTGTTTATTTAGCCACATTGGTTTTGACTTATTTCTTTTATACTTATTACCCAAGGGTATACACTGATAAGTGTGCTTTTCTTACAATGCCCATTTATCTTCTACATTTTTCCCACTCTGTCAGGATAATTAAAATCCCCCATTATGCAAACATGACCCAGTTTTGATGCCCTTTCCATTTGCAAAAGTATTTTAGCTTCCTCAATCTCACAGATATTTGGTGGTTTATAGCATATTCCCACAAACATTTTCTTAATACTTTTACCTCCACTGCTAATTTCTATCCCCAAAGTCTCTACATTTTCATCATTCCCTTCATAGACATCATCCCTTATAATAGGTTTTAGATCCGGTTTAACATATAAACATACTCCACCTCCCCTTCTATTTGTTCGATCCTTCCGAAAAAGGGAATAACCCTCTAAATTAACTGTCCAGTCATGAGTTTCATCCCACCATGTTGCAGTAATGCCTATGATATCATACTGCTCCCTTGCAGCTATTAATTCTAGCTCCCCCATTTTATCTGTCAGGCTCCTTGCATTAGCAAGCATGCATTTCAGTTTTTTTTCAGCCTGTACTATTATCTTATCTGCTCCTTCCTTTCTGCGCCCACTTGGTTTAGTCTTTAGAAGTTTTCTACTATTATCTGTATTTACTATAGGTGTCTCACTGCTTGTCAAACTCGCACTTGCCCCCATTCTACCTCCATACCACCTTGTATCCTCCTCTATTCCATTTAGTTCATTATCTGTTTCATTCCCCTCCCCATCCTAGTTTAAAATCTCCTCCAACCTTTTTAGCATTCTCCCCCCTAGCACAGAAGATCCCTCTTCATTGAGGTGCAATCCGTCCCTAGAATATAGATGGCACCTCTCAGAAAAGGATCCCAGTGCTCTAAAAACCCAAACCCCTCCTTCCTGCACCACTTTCTTAGCCATGCATTAACCTCCCTGATCTCTGACTGTCTCCCTGCGGTAGTGCATGGCACTGGTAGTATTTCAGAAAATACTACCTTGGAGGTCCTTGCCTTAAGCTTTTGGCCTAGATCCCTGTAATCGTTTTTTAGGACGCTCCATCTTTCTCTAACTTTGTCATTGGTGCCAACGTGTACCAAGACCGCCGGGTCAATCCCAGCCCCCACCCCCCCCAACAATCTGTCTACCCGATCCGCAATGTGCCGAACCCGAGCACCCGGGAGACAACAAACTGTTCGGTTCATGCGGTCACGGCAACAGATTGCCCTATCTACCTTCCTAATAATGGAGTCCCCTACCACCACAATCTTTCTTTGTATCTGATCATCCTGAATCCCCACTGTGCTGGAGGAACTATTCCCCTGGCTGCTAGATGAATCAGTCTCCCCCAGCCTTGCCATTTCTGCCCCGACATTCCCAATATCTTCACTCAACACGGCAAATCTATTGGGATGTGTCAGCTCAGAACCGACCTGCCTCTCCCTATTGCTCCTGCTTCCCCTTCTAACTGTCACCCAGCTACCCACCTGCTCCTCACTAACAGCGCCACCATCTGCACCACTAGTCGAAGCAAGGGCCTGCTCAGTGAGCTCTAATTCCCTTTCAAGATTGCCAATGTCCCTCAATATTGCAAGTTGCCTCTTCAGATCAGCAATCTCTGATTCTAAAGAGACCACCTGCTCACACCTCTCACAGCGGTATGCTCCTTGGAACAGCTGCTCCAAGTGCACATACATGTGGCAAGATGTGCATTGAGTGGCATTTTCAATCCTGCTCATTCTAGCAACTATGAAGTTTAGAAGTACTAATAGTAAACTGTACTTCAATATACTATACCGTGTTTAACCGCTTCCTTGTTCAAACTGCTTCTGGTTCTAACTGCACACACTTTAAACAACCACACGGATCAGTCAGTACACGCAAGCTCAGGATTTGTTAGAAGCCTCATTTTAAATAACAATACCCACCAGGTGTGTTAGGTTATCAATTAACTAACTCCCCCCCCCCCCCCCCCCCCCCACACACACTGCAGGTGTGTTAGGCCAGCCAATTAACCAACCACACCCACTCTGCCTCAGGCAGGAGAAAGGGGGAAAAAAAGTTACAGGCTTGAAATTACAGCACACTTTAAAAATAAATGAACCCACTGCACACTCCCCAAAAACAGCCACCCCTGCTAGTATACCCTGTACTTCCCTTTCCTTCTGGTTCTAACTGCAAACACTTTAAATAACCAGCACTTCAAATCAACCATACGGATCAGTCAGTACACGCCCACTGAATGCTACGTAAGAAGAGGGCAGGGAGCAGTTTGTGTTGACACATTGTTCCATTTTCTGCTTGCATTACCGTGCTGTAAAATAAATTACTACATGTTGATAGCTAGAAAAATTCACACCACCTCCGACATTTAAAAAAAAAAGAAAAAAGCTCTAAATTTGCAGAATTTAATACTTCTCAGGTAACTTCTTAACTCCTGATACTACCTAAATCACAAACTGCCTTTGCATCTCCTTCTGAAAGTGTTTTATTTATACTGTAACCTTTGTAACAGTCGATGTTTGTGGCTTGTCTTAGGCTGTGCCTGCCCATGCCCATTGATGTGGTATACACCTGGGTGAACGGCACAGATCCAGACCTGATCAAGCTGTTAGAAGAAGAACGAGAACAGATGGAAGAAGACCAGAGGGTTATGAGGTAGCGATGACCACAGACCCCTATTACATTACTATAAAGTATTCTCAGAATATTCAGACACTCCAGTTGTATAAATACCACATATTGGCCCATAACTAATAAATGGCGCTATGCTAGAAGACACCTTTTATTATCCTTTAAAGGGAATGGGCCTTAATGTGTTTTAATGCATAGAATTGCTAATAAATATGGGTCACTAAGCTGTAAATACCACTGCAACAAAATGTACTCTCTTATTTCTGTTTAGGGAAATCCTTGGAAGAAACAAAACAGAGCCAACAAAGAAAAGGTAAATAAAGTAGCAGAACAGTAATATGTGTTCATTAATTTCATACCAGTAAAAAGTCTGAGCCGTGCAGCATGAAGCCGTTTTATTATTAATGTGCAATGTTGTCTGATTTACTGTTCTGTGTATACTAGATAAGTCTTCAGGGATTTTCAAGCTGTGGTCCCTGAAATCGTTCAAAATCGACTTTGCTTGGCTCGTTCTTGTTATCTTTAAGTTCTCTTTCTGTCAGGCATATTCATGTTGATGGCTGTTTCAGAACCACTATTTGTAAAATGTTACACGCGTACAGAAATATACTGAGGAAACAAGATCTTGTATGAGAGACCCTAATTTGGTTTTTTTTTCTTCAAATAAAATATGAATGATTTAAGGCAGCGGTGCGCAAATTGTGGGGCGCGACCCCCAGGGGGGGCGCGACACTGCCGACGGGGGGCGCGGGGTTTACAGAGGCCCCGCGCGCTTCCCGAAGGCACTTAAATTAAGTGCCGGGGGAGCTGCAGGGCCTCTGTAAATCTAACTTACCGTGGCTCCGGCGGCTTCCTCCCTGTGTCGCCATGGCAACGCGGCGTCAAAATGACGCTGCGCGGTCATGTGACGTCACGTTGCTATGGCAACGTGACATCATTACGCCGGAGCGCGGGTAAGTTGGGGTTTGGGAGGGGGGCGCGGGAGTGAGGGGACAGCCGGCAGGGGGGCGCAGGGAAAAAAGTTTGCGCCCCCCTGATTTAAGGCACCACTTCCTTTTGCATGATGTAATGCTTCTTCCCAATAGGGTGTATTGGTGGTTATTGCATTCAGACATGTTAATTTTACACATTCAAGGGCTTCTTTACTAAGCTGTGGTAGCTGTACTTGTAATTCGACTGAGGTGAATGGGCTATGCTTGGCACATCTACCACTGTTGAGAGAATTACACCTTCAGCCCCTTTAGTGCATTTAGAACAGAAAGTGCTTGCACTGCAATGATTTGGAGTTTTGGTTAAAGTTCTATAACTTTTCTTTGTGCCCACATGTACTCTGATGTATTTGAAATATTTTACCAGAAACCATTGTATGAATAGCACTGGAAAAAAAACCGTTTTCCCCTACATTTAGTCTAAATGTTAAAGCGAGCGTCTGGGTGAGGAATAAGGTTTGTTTCTTGACTAACAAATGACTGTATTAGTTCTAGTGACAAGGAACTAGAGTGCCTGCTAACACACTGCATCCGAGTGCCGATGCTTGTCTTGGATCCTTCACTTCCTGCCAACACAACTCTAAAGGACCTGCAATCTTCCCAACCATATTTTCACTCCGCTATTAAAATATTTCATGTTGCAAAACCCAAGAACCCATCTACCAATGTTACTATCATTGTCTTTGAGACACACCTGGAAGGTAAGCGCTTTGCACACCAAACTGGATACTTCTAACGCCTTAGCACGTCTGTGATTTTATAATAATAATCCACATCCTTCTCATGTTTACTTATTTGGTATATTCCCGTATACCTTTCCTTTCTAAAAAGATGTCCAACCTTTTTTTGAAGATATCTATTATATTTGCTATCACAGTCTCCATGGGTAATGAATTCCTCATTGTAACTGTTCTTACTGCAAAGAACCCTTTCCTTTGTTGCTGGTTAAATCTCCTTTCCTCCAACCGGAGTTGTTGGTACGGTTCTTGGGATGTATAGTTCTTTTGAAAGCTCCTTGCCTTGACCCTGAATATAGTGATATATAATAGATACACATACACATACACCAAAACAAGAGGGCTCAATGCGGATATGGGGTTTCTCACACACTATCACAATTATTTGCAATTATCCTGTCTGCCTCTCTGCATCCCCTTCCCCCTCCATGCTGTTCCTTGTCACCATTTTATTACCCTTCCAATGTCTTCAAACACCACTTTCTCACCCTACCTTATCCACAGTACTGTACATCTTTGTGTTTTTTTTTTTTTCTCCTCTGCTCTCCCAACCCCAGTTTTAGTCATAGATTCCTTTGTTAATCAGTATTGCTGACCTGAGGAAAAGAGGAGAACTCTGGAAAGCTTGTCCTATGACATAAATTGTTAGTCCAAATAAAAAAAAAAGGTGTCGCCTAATACTGAAGTACTCATTTATTTTGCATTATCGCAACTGGACTAACACAGCTATTTACGTTTTACACACACACACACACACACACACACACACACACACACACACACACACACACACACACACACACACGTTCTGTGTGTATTATATATATTTTATTCCAATTACTTATATCAGTATTTTGTCTTTCTTCATTGGACGTGGTGCACTAAAGCTCAGGCTGGCATATTGCATCTTTTTAAACTAGTATAACCTTTCATTACTGGGAAACCTGCAACAATATAACCAGTAAATATAATGCAACTCGATAAATTCAATATCGATTTAAGAATATCGGGGCATTTTGAGGAGATGTTGGCGAATAACGTATTTCCTAATTTTTGGTCTCGTTAATAGGCAGATGCAAATCTGCTGAATTTGGTGTCTTTTGCATTTTTATTTTTATGAGAGGGGGGGGGGGAACCAGTAATTTTCTGTTTACTGTTTTCTGTTTACTATACTTTTCACACTGGTATCCGTAGCTTTTAGTTTACCTATATAAGCACTCCTTAATCATCTTTTAATTCTCGTTTATAGATTATGGATTATTTTTTTTTTACATAAATACATTCATGCATAAATCCCCTAATTTGGTCTTCCGCTTAATCTGAACAATGTAGGTGTTGAAATGCTTCATGCAATATTTAAATAGTGCCGACCTCCCGCCCGGCACACATTTATGCTGGGGCAAAACCTTATACATGCTCTCTAAGTGTTTGGTATGTTTCTCTTGTGGGCATCCATAGTCAAGTGGGTGTGGATAAGATACATTTGTTATTTTTGGTTTTACTGGCTTTAATTATTTTAACTTTGTACTTTGAATAGTATTGTGCATGTTACTTATTAATGATACAGATGGCAGTCCCTTACAGTAATCCTGTGATTTTTAAATATTATCAAACTCTATGGCGCTTACTCTGTAAGCTCCGTTAGTGCTGTTCAATGCGATCTGCACGGAAAGCCCAATTGACTTGAATGGGGCTTTCTGTTCCGATCGCACGGAACAGTGATACTAGACCTGAAATATATACGCTGATTATAAACACAGGAAAATAAGTTTCACAAGATCTGGGATCCTTGGTTTCAATGCTTGGGTCAGTTCTGCATTGGCATTCCAGCATTGCTGATATAACCAGTCTATGCAGATATTTTCTTCATTGGCCACTTACCTATGTTGTTTCGAAGTTGCAGGCACTAACTCATTTAGAAGAGAAAAAAATGCTGTCCTCCGCTCCAGAGGGTTGAGTCAGGCTCCTTAGAGCTCAGATATTGATTATGTAATAGAGACTTTAGGTCATATAAACATCCTCAAATTAAAGCACCTACCCAAGATATATTCCGTGAGGAGGGCAAGTAAGATATGCTTACCTCCTATATTGGTCTATGGGTCTCCTAGTGGTCGTAATAGAAGCTGCATACGTGCAGCTGGAGTCTGTTGGATGTGGATCTGTCTCGAGAGGCGTGCTTCTGGACAAATCTATGGGCAGAAAAAGTGCTGAGCACTGCAGGCAGACTAAAGGGGGGGAGGGAGGGAGGGAGCGGAAACGGACAGAAAAAGGCTTTATTCAGACACGAACATGTTTAAAAACAGAAAACATCCGAAACGGGACCTCCCACGCGTTTCACACTGCTAGGGTGCTTTCTTATGTTCGTGTTTGAATAAAGCCTTTTTCTATTTTTCATTAGTCGGGTTCCCGTGCCTCCTTTTTCAGTCTGCCTGCATAAACACTTTCTGTTTTTACTAACTCATGTTAAACTGTACTTTTTTTTTATTTGATTTTTTTTTGAAGTTTGTAATTACCTGAAACACTTGTGTAAGTACTTGTTGCACATTAATTCTTCCTTTTTATTATTTAGGAATTTATTCATAAGTTTTCTCATGTCAAATTCTAGCTCACATGGAATAATTATAAATGATAAAGAAAATGTAAGCCTACCAATACCACAGTATTTTTTACGCGCATAGGACACGTGAACTTGGACTCCATGGAGGTTTTATTTTTAAATGACTTGCATGATGTCAAAATATGTTTTTGAAGGGGTTGTACAGTTCTTAAAATAATGTGTTTTAAATGTTACTTGGGTATGATTTCAATTTGCCATGATCTTCCTTTCTGCAGCGGAAAATGCACAATTAAACTCTATATTTGAAAACGGCAAAGAGACCATATGGAGAGGATACATGGTGAGTGAAATTACGAATGCCATGTAAAGCCAGTTTTTGCTGTTTGTATCTAGAGCTGTTGCTCATTTTTTTATGTTCTTAGCTGACTTTATTTGCCTAATAAGTACAGTATTTTAGCCTGTAAATCTAGTAATATTTACAACACTTAATGTTATGGATGTATTATCAAAGGGTTCCATAGCATTTAAAGGAACAATCCAAGTGTTTTTTTTAACCTCCGTAGGTAGCCGTTCGGCTGAGCTATCTGTTTAAATCTACAGCGTCCCGCAGGCCAATAGGAAGCCAAACCTGGCATGCATATATATATATATCTATCTGGAGAGAGAGATCGATATATATATATATATCTCTATCAACCCCCTTATAATGCTATGCTTGGGGTCCAAAGAATTACATTGCGTTATAAGTCTCTTTAATAGGATAAAGGGAAATAAAAATGACATTCATGCAAGAATGTCAACAAAAATGTTGGGAGATACCTTACATAAATTGAATTTGCTTCTAGTAAGATCTGATGTGGAATTGCAGCTAATATTGTGTTCAGCAGTGAAATAGAATGACTTGGCCATTACATACAGTAGCACACTGACCTCAAACATTATGGGGCTTATTCTGTAAGCTCCGTTAGCTCTGAACAGTGCGATCTGCACGGAAAGCCCCATTGAAGTCAATGGGGCTTTCTGTGCCGATTGCACGGTTCAGCGCTATCGGAGGTTACAGAATAAGCTCCTAAGAGTCCTATATTTGGTTGATTTCAGCCATAGTGCAGACAATTTTTTTTAAATCCTTGCTGCCCAGGATTGAGAAACATGGCACTTAGAATTGAAGCAGCAATCCCCCCAGAATTAAAACAATTCTTTAACTTTGGGTCAAAACCTGCGCACAAAAGAAACTACAAATATCTTGGTACTGTGGTGTTCCTTGACATGAGCTCTGGGGGGACCCTCTGGTTACCAAGATTTTTATTTTGTTTGTTTTTGAGCCAGTTTTGACACGAATACAAATATGGCCCCCAGTTTATAAACCGAAAGGGCAACACCATTTCCCGATGTAGTAGCTACCTAGGCGAGTACCGACCGAGTGGCCATTTTGTGTCTGGTGGGCAGGGTCCCTGGAAGTCATGCGACCACAGGGCGGCTCACCCCCGATTTCAGGTTGGGAAAAAAATATTTCCCAAAAAAAATAAAAAAAAGCTGAGCAGCGTGGATTGCTGCTTTAATTTCAGTCCTGTGTTGCGGTCCGTATCTGGGAAGCAGTCCATAAACAGTGAGGAAGAGACAAACAGAGATTTTGGGAGACAAAATAGCAACCACATCACCTCCCTGATACAGTGTCAACTTTTAAAATGCAACTCACTAGATTTTGAGATTTATTTTTATTTTGCTGCAAGTTAATTTTGAGTGCGGGTTTAAAGTGATGATTAGTGATGTTCAGCAGAACAAATTCTTATGAGAATTGCATGTAATACGGTCTCTATGGTCAAGAAAATACATTTTTTGTGGTTTTGCTTTTGTCACCCAGACGACAGATAAAGAAGCTCCCGGTTTAGTGCTAATGCAAGACTTGGCTTTCCTAAGCGGATTTCCAGCAACATTCAAAGACACAGAGCAATTAAGAACAAAACTGCCTGAGAATTTGTCAACAAAAATTAAACTGGTAAGCAAATCCTTTAGTTACAGTAATATCGAGCTGTATTACACCATTCTAATAGCTGTGAAAGCTATTAGAAGAGAGGCTGAATAGACAATATAAACATGCACACAAATACACACAAGCTTTTATAACTATTAAAGTCCCTTCTTTACATAGGACAGTAAAGTATAAAATAGTACAATGGTTATGGAATTACAAAGGCTCTTATATTATAAAGTGTGATGGTGCCGGGGCGATCTCATGGAAAGCCCCATTTACGCAAATATGGCTTTCTGTGAAATATCGCTGGATCGTTGCTAGCGCACTTTAAAGAATAAAGGCTGAAGTGCTGATTTAGATACAGTAGTCATAGAAGTTGAGGACAACACAGCATTGAAGGTACAACCAATTTGAAATAGTAACAAAAGATGTATGTTTAACAGACTAAACTTGACACCATTTTTTTTTAATTGATTTTTGAAGTGTATCCTGGAAATGTTGGCAAACATAAGTATGTGTTTTTACTGCCCTTTTCTCTGTTATTTTGACCAGTTTTTCGAATTAGCCAATGGGATATGAATAACTTGAGGTTCAGACTGGCCCACTGGGTACCCAGAGAATTCCTTGGTGGGCCCTGTCACCAGGTGTGGGCATCAAAGTCTCGTTTCCCTAAATGATTGGGGGTTCTTGGGTAGACGTAGGAGTGAATCTCCCATGTTGGTCTGTCTGGGAGTGCGGTTATAAGGAGAATGTGTTTTATCAAGATTTATAAATGTAGCCAGTTTAATTGTATCTATTGATAACCCAACATATCCCATTATAACTCATAATGTCACAGAGTTTCCATAGGATTAAAAAATAATGCTGACCCACTATAGTGCAATATATCCTAACTAGAGATGGGCGAATCTTTCACCGAGATTGGCAGTCGCCTCAAATTTGCCAGTTCCTCTCAGCTGCACATATTCCCAGTTCAGTCTCAAAAAGGCACATTAATTTTTTTTTTTTGTATCATTGGATATTCGCGATGAAATTCGAAAAACAAATGTTTCCAAAAAACAATTTTTTGGCAAATTCACGTTGTGAGGAGTATAAATAGTGGTGCAGCCTCGGGTCTCAGTCATTGTATTCTTGGGTTTGGCTTGTTGTGGGTAATTTACTAGGTGGCTGCTGCTGTTGTGGTAGTCTGACCATGACTGCTCCAAAGAACGTAATTGCCGAGGCTGGTACAGCCTCAAATGCTCATCCCTACTAACAACATGCCCGCAATACACGCATTGCATCCTCACAGAATGCCACGAGAAGAGATTCAATGGGTGTTCTGTGGCACCGGATCCTGTCCCCCTCTGAAGCCATCTCAATCTCACTTCCTGGCCCTGTCATCTCTCAGGTGGTGTTGAATGTGGGGGAAAGGAAGGGGGTTCTACAGGCGGGGAGATGGGCGGGGAAGCAACAGTGATACTTCTCACAGAAGGGGTGGGCCAAGGTGCCTGTCTGGGCCTAGTGTGCCATCGAGGAGAAGGAGCGGGTGACCTTTGGGGGCTGGTAGCTCTTCTACAATGAGCAGGAGGGGCACCAGGAGAGCCCACCCTGCCACCACTCGCATAAAAAAAAATTGCTCTCTCTCTGCTTGCTGTCCCACTTACTGCCTGTTCTCCTCCTGTGCCTGCCTTTCCCTTTTACCTCCATAAAAGGTCCCTACCTGCCTTCCTACCCAACACACCTTGCTCCCTTCCTTCACAATCGCACAATGTTAATAAGAACAGTGAGAAAGTTAGCGGGGCCTGGCACACGTGCGCTCGAAATACATTTCTAAAATTCAAAACACATCTTTATACTATATTAGTGAAAGCACTGTATGCCTGCCTGGATGTCCGGTGTCCCTAGGGGAAATCTCATTGGTCCCTTGGCCTGCCCCCGCACACCTCTCATTGGCCTGAGGCGGAGTGACGGGCCAAAGGACACACAAGGACACACACACACGGACGGGGACACACACACACGGACACGGACGGGGACACACACACACAATCCCCTCCCGGTGCCCCTCACTCTCCCCCGTCAGCTGGACCGCACCTCAACTTCCACACACCCCCCACCCTCCCTGTGCCCGAACTTACCCGGAGTCCCGTGTACACACACACACACACACACATTCCCAACCCCCCCCCCCCAAGCTCACACACACCTCACCCCCCCCAAGCTCATCCCCCCCAAGCTCACACCCCCCCACCCCCCCAAGCTCACACCCCGGCGCCGCTACAGTCAGCGGGGGAGCGGAGCGAGCGCCCGGGACACACGCGGGGGAGCGGCCACAACACGCGGCCTCCCATCCACGTGGAAGCGGCCGGATGAGTGAGGCAGCGGCCGGATGAGTGAGGCAGCGGCCGAATGAGTGAGGCAGCGGCCGGATGAGTGAGGCAGCGGCCGGATGAGTGAGGCAGCGGCAGGACGGGTGAGCTCCCCCCCCTCCACATGCTACGTGTACGTGCTGCTCTTGCCCCTCCGCTCCCGGCTCCCCCCTGTCACCGCGTGACAGGCCGCGGGACGTGAGATGGGAGGGGGGATGCCCCTCCGCTCCCGGCTCCCCCCTGTCACCGCGTGACAGGCCGCGGGACGTGAGATGGGAGGGGGGGTGCCCCTCCGCTCCCGGCTCCCCCCTGTCACCGCGTGACAGGCCGCGGGACGTGAGATGGGAGGGGGGATGCCCCTCCGCTCCCGGCTCCCCCCTGTCACCGCGTGACAGGCCGCGGGACGTGAGATGGGAGGGGGGATGCCCCCCCGCTCCCGGCTCCCCCCTGTCACCGCGTGACAGGCCGCGGGACGTGAGATGGGAGGGGGGATGCCCCTCCGGTCCCGGCTCCCCCCTGTCGCCGCGGGACGTGAGATGGGAGGGGGGATGCCCCTCCGGTCCCGGCTCCCCCCTAGGCCGCGGGACGTGAGATGGGAGGGGGGATGCCCCTCCGGTCCCGGCTCCCCCCTGTCACCGCGTGACAGGCTGCGGGACGTGAGATGGGAGGGGGGATGCCCCTCCGGTCCCGGCTCCCCCCTGTCACCGCGTGACAGGCCGCGGGACGTGAGATGGGAGGGGGGATGCCCCTCCGGTCCCGGCTCCCCCCTGTCACCGCGTGACAGACCGCGGGACGTGAGATGGGAGGGGGGATGCCCCTCCGGTCCCCGCTTCACCTTCTCCCCACCATTGTCCCCGCTGCCTGCGCAGGAGGAGGGGGGGGGGGAGCGGGTGTTGGTGCTGGTGTGTGTAATTGTGTGAGACTGTGTGTGAGTGTCTGTGACTGTGTGTGACAGTGTGTGTAAGTGTTTCACAGTGTGAGAGTGTGTGAGTGTGTGTAAGTCTGTGTAAGTGTCTATGACTGTGTGAAACTGTTTGAAAGTGTGTGTGACTGTGTGTGAGTGTGTGTAACTGTCTGTGATTGTCTGTAACTGTGTGTGTGTGTGTGTGTGTGTGGTGCACTGTGCAGTGTGAGCAATGAGCAGTGTGTCAGTGTGTGCAGTGTGAGCAATGACCACTGTGTGTGCAGTGTGCAGTGTGTGTCACTGTGAGCAGTGTGTGTGCAGTGTGTGCAGTGTATGCAGTGTGTGCAGTGTGAGCAATGAGCAGTGTGTGTGCACTGTGTGCAGTGTGACCAATGAGCAGTGTGTGTGCAGTATGCAGTGTGTGCAGTGTGCAGTGTGCAGTGTGACCAATGAGCAGTGTGTGTCAGTCTGAGCAGTGTGTGTGCAGTGTGCAGTGTGACCATTGAGCAGTGTGTGTGCAGTATGCAGTGTGTGTCAGTGTGTGCAGTGTGAGCAGTGTGTGTGCAGTGTGTCAGTGTGAGCAATGAGCTGTGTGTGTGTGTGTGTGTGTGTGTGTGTGTGCAGTGTGCAGTGTGTGTCACTGTGAGCTGTGTGTGTGCAGTGTGCGTCAGTGCGACCAATGAGCAGTGTGTGTGCAGTGTGCAGTGTGAACAATGAGCAGTGCGTGTCAGTGTGAGCACGGTTCACATCCCGGGCAACGCCGGGTCTCTCAGCTTGTCTAATATAAAAATGAGTCTGCGGATTAAATGAAAATTGAGCGTGTGACTGTCAATCGTGAATGTTCCCATCAAAAGAAATATGCATTCTCCATTCGGAGACCATTTTTTGTAAATGTGTGAGAAAGTTTAAGGGCCAAAGGATGGTTGGATGCGTTTTAGTCGCCCATGGCATATTTTGCCATGAAATACTTTTCCTTTGCTGTGTTTCAGCCACTTGGTGGAGCTCTTGTCCTTTCAAATAATATTTTATTTAAAACCGCAGCCAATACGAGCATACAATGTTAATATCTTCCCCCAAGCCAGGCCTAGTCTGTTTTATTATTATTTTGTATTTCTAGTGTTAAGAAAATCAGGGGTTTTTTTTTCTCTGTCTGAGGTCACCATGTTAAATTAAAGACTGCACTGGGCTCTGGAGTGTTTCGTTTTAACTTTGCGGATATTTAATATTTCAAATGCTTTTTTCTCCTGAACAAAGTATCAAATTAAAAACAAAAAAAGCATTGGCCCAGGCGGCTGCTTTAAGGAATTTAGGAGCAGGATAGATTTTCTAGGGGGGGCGCGGCGGTTACAGAGACCCCGCGCTCTTCCCCAAGTCATTTCAATTAAATGTCGGGGGAGGCGTGAGGCCTCTAACTCCCTTACCTGCGCTCTGTTGGCTCTTCAGCAACGTGTCGCCATGGCAGCGTGGCGTCAAATGACGTGACATTTGACGCCGCGTCATAGGAGAGGGGCGGGGGCATGAGCGCTGGGGCTGCCAGGCAGGGAGGCGCAGCTAAGAAACTTTGGGCACCCCTGCTGTACAGTATATGCTGGGAGCGCAGTACTGACTGACTAGGCAGGCACTGCAGCGACCGACAAACTTGCAGCCCATCTAGCTTTGCAGTAGCAAACATGATGGGGTGAGATTTTCCCATTTGCCACAGTGACTGACCGGTGAGTCAGCACTATGCTGGCAGCATATACAGCACAGCTTTGGCACACAATATGTGCGCCAGAAGTTCAAAATTTGGCACCCATGATATTTGAGTCCTGATTTAAAGGAGCACTCCTGGCAACACTTATTTTTTCTGTGTGTATATTTCTATAGGTTTTAATTTCAGCTCCGGGGGCCACCTGCTTCCTGAGATTACCTGCGTAGGTGCTGCCGGTAGGAGCCCCGGCTGGGTTCACAACATGATGGTTTAAAAGTCCTGCGGGCCAACAGGAAGTCGCAACGCCATCCCTTGGGTCTTCCTGTTGGCGCACGTGACACGGGAGCTTTAAACTGCGCAGAGATCCCGGCAGCACCTATGCAGGTAAGTATCTCGGGAGGCAGGGTGTCCCCGGAGCTGAACTTAACGCAGTTCTCCTCCAGTTATCCCCTGCTTCTAAGCTATTTAAAAAAAAAATTTTAAATAGTGTATAGTCAGGAGTGCTTATTTGTAGCAGCAATCCCGACTGCTCAGTTTTTGGTTTGTTTTTTACAGGATGGGAACCTGGGGATCCCGGAGAGGGACCATACCATTTTATTTATTTTTTGCTCCGGTGTCCGCCTGGTTCTTGAGATACACTCCGGTAAAGGTGCAGTGTTTCAGTCCCCTCAAGCTATATTTGCATAACAGATTTGATAGGGCAATGTTGACCTGCATTAAAGATCACCTTTAGGATAATAGTGATCGTTTTTGTGTGTTAAATCTTGTCCGTTTTCTAAAACAAAATATGCATAAAATCACCATATATAAGGATTTCATGATGATTATTGTTTTTCATTTGCAGGAACACTGAAGGGAGGGTGGGTGAATGTTTGGTTATTGTTTTTGTGGATTGTTTTTTTCTCCATGCTTGTGGGGGGAAAAAACCAGGATTGTTCTCGCACTACCCCTACAACAGAACCACTTAGGCCTTGACCCCGCTGCCTATACAGCGGCGCTGTGGCGGACGCTGCACGGACGAGAGCCCTCCCCTCAATGGCGCCGGCCCGCTGCGAGGGGGGGGCGCAGCGCTCGGGCGAGAGCTGCTCCTGCTCTCAATAGAATTGAGAGCAGGACTCGTGTCGAGCGATACGGCCCCCCGGCGGTTCAGCCAATGAGGGCGAACCTGCCGGGTGACATCATGGCCGCGCCCCCGTCACTCCCCCGCCACGCCCCCCCCCCCGGTCTCTCTTCCTGCACTGAGCTGCAGACCAGGTAATCGGCTGCACGCGCCGCCAATCTCGCAGGCGCGCGTTGCAGCGGAGATACCGGGGCCTTAGCCTTAGGAGTAGGGAGCGAGGGAGAGTGACACATAGCAATGTAGCAACACAAACAGAAGGCAGAAGATAAGGGAGCTAAAATAACTGCAGTCTACATGAGGCTGCAACGTTGCTGTACAACTGCAATCACAATGCAAGTCCCTGATGCTTTCTCTTTCATTTGTAATGAATATTAGTGTGGCGCATTGTCATTTTTATCTAAACCCGAGAAGCCATTGTAAGATGTTGTTTTATTTGGGTCTTTAAAATGTTCTGTGTTAGAATAGTTCGGAGATTTGCCATGAAATTTAATAGGTTTCATATATACGCCTTCGCTTGCCCAGTTGCTCTTCCTGGATAGCAGAAGAATCAATGCCAGATAAAGTGGAATAGTATACCAGTGTCAGCTGCCACTGCAGATATTGTCCGTTAGGTTCAATGCAAATGTCGTTCTGTTTTTAGAAGGCTATCAGATGCCATTTCTCGCTGCCACGCAGCTAAAGGAGAGATCTCGGTCCCGAGTAACGGCCTCCTTGTGTTTGATGCTGCCATTTGTGCTCTCTGCTGGGTGCTTCTCTGCAACAAGAGGAAATATTTTGGGTATAATATCTTACAGGCCCAGATTGGAAATGTACTGTGAGAATTAGACCTGGTCTCCGTGTTTAGGTGGGTAAGAGGTTGTTTTTGACCCTTTTATTAAACACCTCAGATACCAGTTGTTGGCTCCTCCACGCCGTCCTGGTTTTACGCTTAATATGTTTCAGTTATGTGCGTTAGATTATTCTAATAACCGAATAATCAAAAAGCCATCTGCGACTGGGGCGCTGAAACACGCTGTAACTCAGCGAGCGCAGTAATAACCAGATACTGGTCTGTTCTAAGGGGATTGTTACTAGAAATGGGCAAAAGTTCACATTGCTCAGAATTTCAGCAATTGTGGGCCACAATTTAGCATAAATTGCAGTATATAAAGGACCATGTGACCGTGCATATTGATTTTTAATGCGTGGCAAATTTATAGTAATTATGAAGATTGCCGACTTTAAAAAAAAAAAAAAAAAAAAAATAATTAAAGGAAAATTTAACCAGATTTGTTTACTTTTGTGAAAAATTAGCAGAGTTCTGATTTTTACAATCAAAGCTGTTAGTTTTTTCATATTTTTTTTTTTTTGGACTCAGACTTGTTGGTGAAACATTTAAGTTGTCCGAAAAAATGAAAACCGTCAAATTAAAAAATGCTGTTTAGATTAAACATAGACTGAGTGATGATGCTGGCTTGTGGTTCTAAGCAATGGTTTCCTGATAGTATTTTATTTTATTTTATTTATAAAATATTTTACCAGGAAGTAATGCATTGAAAGTTACCTCTCGTTTTCAAGTATGTCCTGGGCACAGAGTAAAACAAATAATACATGGTTACAAGTACAGTTACATAAATGAACAAGGTATACATTATAAACAAGACATTGCATGCACAGTTAAAGAAAATATATATTATGAGCGTATGAAACAGTTACAGACCAGGTTAAAATGTGAGACAGCCTTAGGTTTGAAAGAACTTAAACTGGTGGTGGATGTGAGAGTCTCTGGTAGGTTGTTCCAGTTTTGGGGTGCATGGTAGGAGAAGGAGGAACGTCCGGACACTTTGTTGAGCCTTGGGACCATGAACAGTCTTTTGGAGTCTGATCTCAGGTGATAAGTGCTGCAAGTGGTAGGGGTGAGGAGCTTGTTCAGATAGCTGGGTAGCTTGCCCATGAAGAATTTAAAGGTAAGACAGGAAAGGTGAACTTTGCGCCTAGACTCTAGTGATGACCTATCTAGTTCTTTGAGCATATCGCAGTGATGTGTGTTGTAGTTGCATTGGAGAACAAAACGACAAATTGAATTGTAGAGGGTGTCAAGTTTGCCAAGGTGGGTTTGAGGTGCTGAGCCATATACTATGTCTCCATAGTCAATAATTGGCATTAGCATGTGCTGTGCGATACGCTTTCTGACCAGGAGACATAGGGAGGATTTTTTCCTGTAAAGTACCCCTAGTTTGGCATAGGTCTTGGTTGTCAGGGTATCAATGTGCATCCCGAATGTTAAGTGGGAGTCAAACCATAAGCCCAGGTATTTAAAACTAGTGACAGGGGTTAGGGTGGTAGCAGGGCTGAGTGTGATTGACCGTTGGGGTGCCCCATGACATAGCTACTAAGTTGAGGGTCAGCACGCCACATGCCCACTCACTTAGTATCTACGTCTTGCCCTTTCGCACATTTACAATAGGAGTTAATGCTCGTCTCTCCCCGGGGAGTGGTGAACATGATCTGAATGGAAGAGGAGGACTCTGTGACATCCCGCTCACGTGATCACTAGGTCATAGGGTTTTATTAAATTTTCCAGCCGTTCCATCGCCGTTGATTTCTGGAATGAACACCAATCAGAAAGCTAGATTACTGATTGCTCTCATTGTTCTCGTTGTTCACATTTTTTTAGCCTACTCTGTATTAGTCAATTGTTGAAGTGCCAGTAAAGAGTAAGACCTATTTGGTTGCTGAGCAGTCTTGGGATAATCTTTTTAGTTCACATTTTTTAAAGTTTCTTATTTGTGTGCTTCCTGTATATGAAATATAGGTCGTGCAAAATCATGCTCAAAGCATTTCCCAAATATTTGTAATATTGTCTCCTTTTTCCCCACTGTAATTGTAGAATGTGAGTTAGTAAGTTCCTAAATAAAGATCATACTCCATGGCAGCAGCTTCGCTGAGTTTCTTGTTCTCAGTCTGGTATACTGGGATGCATTGCTGTGCCACACAGACTGTCCTTTCATCAGAAGATGGTGTCTTAGATGATGATCTAAGGTTTTTCACATTTTTGGAATGGCTGACCTCATATATCATAAGAGTCACAGTACTGACGGCTCTAAAACTGTCCAAAGCGTGACAGGAGAGCTCCAGTTACATCAAGAACAGTGGCTGCTGGATATTACACTTACAAAGAGACATATGGAAATATTAACACTTTTCATGCTGGTAGCACAGAATGGTCACAGGACTCTCCAGTGCTCAAGTTGTTATGAATACGTTGTGTAGAGCCACACAAACAATGTCTCATGAATGACCAGAGTTCAAAGTAATATTGAGGGCTTTAAAGCGGCAATCCAAGCTGGCAATTTTTTAATCGTTTTTTTTTTTTTTAAACATAGGATTAAAGCAGTGGGTCTCTGGAGCTGAGCCCCATTAATTTTGGCTCTGGGAGACCCCTGCTTCCAGAGATATCTCCTTAGGTGGTGTCGATAGCCACTCCAGCTCGCTAGCTGAGTTCGTGTAATGGCAGAGTTTCAAAACTCCTGCACCCTACAGACCAATAGGAAGCTGTGACGTCATCAGGTTCGGCATTCTCGGGGCCCGCACGACGCGGGAGCTTTTGAAACTTTAGCGAGATACCAACACCCGCTTTTGGAGGTCTGTATCTCGGGAAGCAGGGGGTCCCCGGAGCTGATATTAATGTGGTTCAGCTCCGTAGGCCCCCTGCATCAGCCTATATTTAAAAAAAACAGTAATATAAAAAAGCATGAATTGCTCCTTTTAAGAAGTCCTGGTATATTTGCTCCCTTTACACCATAATAAAACCAATAACTGATCAAGAAGGAGCTAATCCTTCTGGGGTAGTCATATTGCTAGTTTATCTGGTTTAGATGCTTGTATGGCACCAATAAAACACAGAAAAAATAAATATTTGCTCTCTGCAGGGTGAGAGCCTGCTGAACAAGTTTTTGGGGTAGTTGCATGTGTGTAGCCGTATTAACCATCATGCTAATTTGCAGAGGGTAGAATAATATGTACTCCCTGCAATAAACTGGTTTCATGGCTTACTTTTTTTTATATCTTTTTGTATTTTGTTAAATCTTTTGGAAATCATGCGAAGAAGTTAACTATTGTGTGTTTGTCTTTGTTCTTTTTTTTTTTTTTTGTGTGTGTGTGAATCTTCATTTTTGCTGCATTAACCTATAGTGATAAACATATGACTAATATAATATTATACAGAAAATTATCAAGTCAATCTAATTGCATACAGCAAAGATGAAAAAAGATTAATAAAAAGTAAAAAAAAACAATTTGAATCACATCCACATGTCTCCTAAGGTCCACAAACCTGCCTTCCCCAATAGGCACACAGGTCTAACCACATAAGAATATTCTATGTAAATTATATTATATTTGTAATTACTTTTTCTGTTTTCCTTGCAGTTACAGCTATATTCTGAAGCAAGTGTAGCACTTTTGCAACTGAATAACCCCAAGGGTTTTCACGATTTAAACATACAAGCAAAGAAGAATATGACTATAGATGGAAACGAGCTAACTCTAAATCCAGCATACTTGCTCTGGGATCTCAGTGCTGTTAGTCAGGTAAGTCATGAAAGTAAGTCGTTGCTTTTATTAGTGGAAGACCAGCCTGGATATTATACTGTCTGCGTATGTGACCAAGAAGAGAATACAATCTGTTCACTGACAACTACCTTGAAATTAATTGGAGCCCAAAGGTCACCGTTCTTTTTTTCACGCCTGGCAAATCTACATTACTCAACCGGAAGGTCACCCAGCGTGCCGTAACCTTTCTGTAAGAGATAACTACTGTAGGCTAATATATCTGGGACATTGTGTGAAGCCAAAAAAAAGTAATGTCTTATTTATTATATTGCTGGCAAATGAAATTTTGGTGTGACTATCAAAACGTTGACTTTGCTTACGCTGTTTAGTGTCTCACCTTCAGCCACTTTTGTGGAGTGCCAACTTTGTCCCGCGACAGTACAAGTGGGATGTTAAGCAAATCTCTTAATCTCGTTGTTTTTTTCCCAGACGTACTTGAAAATTATATTTATTTCAAACGATATGTTTGTTAAATTTTTTGGAAGCATTTGTTACACTGTGAGAACAACATTGTGTTTTTAATAGAGATGTATACATATAGCCCCAGCACGCAACAATAGAAGCAATGGACAATAGTCAATTACAGTAAGTCAAAGGTGTATCTGAAAAATATTTAAACAGCTATACATAGAACCCAATAGCAGGGTATTGAGACAACATCTCCTGTAGAGACAACCACACCAAGGAGGGAGTGGGATGGGGGGGGGGGGGGGGGAGAAACAAGGGCAAAATAATAAAAAACACAAAAGGGGAGAAAACAATATATACGTGCAATACACGTAATGAATGAGGGTAATAAAATATTAGGGGTGTCCCAGATCAGGGATCTGACGAAGTAGTTCGCTACGAAACGCGTAGAATTGTGTTTGTACTGGACACTCTACTGCAATCATCACCGTGCTTTGGACCCTCCACACGCTGCCTGTGGGACCCCATTTCCATCGCTTTTCACCTAATTGACCGGTGTGGACTCGTGACTGAGGTGATGTCAGTGCCCCGATTAACGATCACAACGGGGAGGAGGTTTATTGCTTCCAGACGGGTCCCAGCTAGAGTGGATCCATCGGTTTAGGAGAGTTTGCTCCATTGATTTCTTCATCTGTAACCCTGTGGGTACTATGTTACTGACATTGCTACAAATTGTGACTGGATATACTTGCAGCAACTGGGGTTAAGGTTTTCTGCCTAGACCAGAAGGTGTATTCTGAAGGATCCTCACGAAGCAAGTCCTCTACTTCCTGAGTGGTAACATGTACCCTAAACATGCCCTGCTTTTTTGACTTGAGTTTTCTTGTATGTGAAATCATTTACATTTTAATATTGTTACAATATAATAACTTTTTTACACTTTAGCGCTTTGTTTTTTCTCTTTTACAATGTAACAAATGTACCTGTTTAGCCACGGAGAATCTTTTAAATAGTAGCTGATTAGTATCAGATCCTTTGTCTGCTTGGCTACATGCAGAGGCAATTTGTGCATAGCACTTTACATAGGGCTCCCGTTTTTTGGCTATTTTTAGAAGCCACAGTGGATCAATAGTTAAATGTCTGTGGTCAGTAGCACTGCTTTTTGACACTAATATATATATGCTGTGTATATATAAAGAAACAGGAACAAGTCCTAGTATCAGTGTTCAAAGTCCACAAGACCAATATGCAATATATACCACTTGAAAGATATACACATTTTCTTGAAGACAGATCTCATAAGCCTCTGTGTGTACCTCTGACTGGATGTGCATGTATGCTCATATGTGGGGATAAATAAGCAAGATTCTATGGTGTATGTAGGACCAGATGACTGTGAGCAAATGGCTATATCCAATTGGAAAAGGTCGCCCTAGAGCAGCACCCAAATGAACAGTCCAATCTCCTGAAGTATAAACGGAGAAAAAGAGAATACTCACGGTGTGCAGGCAATCCATCCCAATGCGTGCATCACGCCTAACGTGTAGTAGAAGGAATGCCAAATGGAAAAAGCGGCGCACAGCTGCAATACAAATTGGGGCTAGAACACCAAAAATCTATGATAAAATCACCTTTATTCCGTGGTGGATAACGTGGAGTACAGGTAGACATCACACAGTCCCTGTGGTCTAGAGGTACAGAATTTAACTAGCATATGAAAGGTCCTGGGTTCGATTCCTGTATGATATGGTATACTCGTTCTGCATTTTATTGCTCTTTTGATTACTTGAATATGAAGATTTTCTTGAGACTATTGGGGAAATTCACTGAGTGCTGATGATGTTAATTGCAGTTAATGTCAGATCGGGGTGCAATACCCCACGTCTCAGCTTAGTGAATCCCAGCACATTATTTTGTTTTGTAATAAAATTGGATGTATTTTCTCATCGTTTGTGTTTATCATTGGTGTGCAAATGAAAATGGGCATGGTAGTCGATGTGAATTACTCCCTTAAAAAAATTATAGATATAGAGATAGATATTTGGACTGACTTATCATGGAGACCAAGTGAGTAATGAGAATTTCTGTATTGTGGAGTGTAATGTAAATCTACTGTATTCTTAAAAAATATGCAAAGGAGAATGACTGTTGAATTTGTTATGACCGAGTATGCTATCCACTTGGCGATAATATAATTATTCTAGCTTTCAATGTTTCCACAGAAACCAATTGCTTTGGATTTTGTCTACCACTTTACACCTAATTCTTCATAGGCACTGTTTGTTTACAAGTAATAGCATGCTCTTGTATAGCGCTGCTAGTTTTACGTAGCGCTTTACAGAGACATTTTGCAGGCACAGGTCCCTGCTCCGTGGAGCTTACAATCTATGATTTTATATGCCTGAGGCACAGGGAGATAAAGTGACTTGCCCAAGGTCACAAGGAGTTGACACCGGGAATTGAACCAGGCTCCCCTGCTTCAAACTCTCAATGCCACTCACTAAGCCGCTCCTTCTCCGTGTGTGTGTGTGTGTGTGTGTGTGTGTGTGTGTGTGTGTGTGTGTGTGTGTGTGTGTGTGTGTGTGTGTGTGTGTGTGTGTGTGTGTGTGTGTGTGTGTCCAATAAAGAATATCACTTGTGAGCACATTCACATGTCTCAGACAGGTCTGCAACCCTGCCTTTCACCATTATCACCCAGCATACAGTGCTTCTACTGAAGCAAGGGATACTGGGACATTACATGCAAATGAGCATACAGTGTCACCTTTTGCTTTAAATCCATTTTTACATGGGACCCTTGTAAGCAAATGCTCTGCTGTTCACACAGCTTTTTAAGCACAGCATGGGATTGGATGCAAAGCCAATCAAACCACACATAGCTGTTTCGACCTTGTGGGTCTCATCAGTGTGAGGTTGGTTGTTCTGGTTTTGCAATTTTCATGGCTGGGTAGGTTTACCATACACATTTTAAGTTATGGTAGGTGACAAAAAACCTCCTCCGTTGGCATATAGCCAATAAAGAATATCACTTGTGAGCACATTCACGTGTGTGTGTGTGTGTGTGTGTGTGTGTGTGTGTGTGTGTGTGTGTGTGTGTGTGTGTGTGTGTGTGTGTGTGTGTGTGTGTGTGTGTGTGTATATATGTGTTGTGGGGTTTGAAGAAGGTATAAAAAAGAAGTAGCTTTTCCCAGTAAACAAAAGTCTGTTAATACATTTTTTTAATCATATGTAACTGACCCTTTTAAGTCGGACTCCCTAAGCACCTGACACGTCCCCGATGTCCCTTCCTAAATTGTTTCAAAGTCAAATAACTGTTCATTGCCATGAGACCAATGTTTAGGTCTTGTTTATATGTACTAAGCCTATCACTCCTCTCTGGAACACCAGTCCAGCCCATAGTCTAGATATATTTAACTCAAGATGGTTGCATAAACCCCATATTAAGTAGAGTCCGTAGCTATGTACATGATGGGTGCAATGCCTTGGTTACAGTCCTATTTTTCCACCATACCCTTTGGTATCACTACCTCCTTCCACTATGGAACATTTCCACCTCAAGCTTTCAACACGAATTCTCCATTAGTCCTTGGCATTTATCACATTGTAGATCAGAAAATAAAATCAGACTTGAAGGGTGGCAGCCATGAATGATGAACAAAGCCACTTGTGAATCTTCACTGATCCATATAGAAGGATCATTTCTCAAGGCGTTTAAGTAACCATTTCAATGCCAGGGAGGCATGCATACCTTGCCGAGTAACCTGTTCAATTAAATATTTATTCTACTTTTTTGCAAAGATGTTTTATTGTAGGAAGTAGGATTTTAAGAAGCTGAAGGTGTGGGACACATGCAAAAACACAGACAAAAATATTTGAGGGTATTATTTTTTCAATAGAATGAACACAAAAAACAGAGTTTATTTTGTTAAATATAAAATTAATTAAAAAGGATAAGATGAATCAAATCATTATTAACAAGGTCTCGTTACTTCTTTTTTTATTTTTAAGTGAAATAAAATGTGCACTAGACATGTCAAATCACTACTTCATGCAAGAAAATGGCAGCTGTGTTTGTACCTTCTCACAACAAAACGTAACAACCCGAGAGAAAAGGCTTGATAGAACATCGACAAAACAATGAGGTTTTTCTTAAACGCCTTCTAAGATGTCCTGTAGGATATTTATTAAAAATAAGTTGGTTTATTTTGCAATCTGTTAACTATATTCTCAAAATTCTGCATTTAAAGCTCAAGCAGGATGAAGACATATCAGCCAGTCGTTTTGAAGATAACGAAGAACTCCGATACTCTCTGAGATCAATAGAGAAGCACGCGCCTTGGGTGCGGCATATTTTCATTGTAACAAACGGCCAAATTCCATCCTGGCTAAACCTGGACAATCCACGCGTCACTGTTATAGCTCACAAGGTAAACGCTGGGTTTTATTTTTCGTGTTGCCGTCACTTTATAATTTATTTGGTACGGTTGTGATCATCTTGTAGATTATAAATCATAATGAGGATGAGGAACAAAGAATGACAAGCTGAGATATGTAGAAGGGGCGGCGTAGTGGTAATGGCAGATACTTTGGAGTAGTGAGTATAATCTGCTTTATCTGCCTGAACCTCATGCCCAAATAAATATAGAATATTGTATTGTGTTGGCCTGCGGAGCATCCATTTTATGTACAATAATACACTGCAGTGCTATGTTACATAATATGTTACTTGTACTGTACAGTATTTGTTTTTGGGGTAGGGAAGACTTTTAATTGGTATTACTTTAGATTCCAGTCATGGTATTTCTGTAGTAATTAATCCTCGGAACAGACCGTGAAATACTTGTAGTCTTCTTACTGTGAGATGCCGAGCAGCATCTAATCCTGACCAGTACTGTGAGATCGTCTGATGCTCTTAAAATTGTATTCAAATTCGTAAGCCAGCTACCCCCTCTGTCGCCCGTTACCTCCCGAAATCCAAGATGGCGCGCATGCATGTGCATCCACAGGCAAAGGAGCTTTTACAACAGCAAGGAGGAAACTTTACGGACAGTGAACAAGATTCAGAAGAAAACACTCAAATCACCACAAAAGTTTTTAAAGATCTATTCAAAGAGATGCACGGTGTGTTTCAACTGTCTCTTGATAAGGCTGTTGCTGAATTTAAGGCAGGTCTGAATTCTCTGACCGAACGAACAGTCCAGCTGGAAAATAAACTTGAATCCCTGCAGAGTCGAGGTTCCAAGGAAGACGAAATATTCAGGCTCAACGACTAAGTCAGGAACTTTAACGACGACGTCGATGACTTGGAAAATCGGGAAAGGAGACAAAATCTCAGAATAAGAAATATCCCACAAACAGTCATTCTGGATGAGCTGCAACCCTATCTAACAAACCTATTCACTCAGATCGTCCCGTCGCTCTAAACAAGTGACCTTCACATGGACAGAGCCCATCGTGCCTTGGGTTCAAGATTTGCAAACCCTCGGAAATGCAGGAATGTAATAGTCAAATTACACTATTACACCACCAAGGAGAAAATAATGAGAGGCTGCAGGAACCAAGATTTCGTGGACTTCGAAAGACTCCAGGATCCAGATTTTCCAGGATCTTTCCAGATCCACTCTGCCCAGTTACAGCGGTCCTAAGTGACAATGACATCCGCTAGAGATGGGCCTTCCTGTTCCGTCTGGTCGTAAACAGAGATGGGAAGCAATTTTCGTTAAGATACCCAGAAGAGGCGGAGAATTTACTAGGAGCCCTTGGATTACACGACCCGCAACACGCGAAACTGCAACGCTCTCCGAGACCTAACAGACCACCGGAGGCGTCGGCGCGGAGTGAAGGAGAGGACCGTCAAGAATTATTGGATTCCGCCCACCCAACTTGACCGAGCTAAGGGCCCTGTCTTTACATCTAAGTCAGTCTAGCTGATGGAGGAGGTTGGTGGTCCAGAAATTATAGCCCGCGGTGAACGTTCCTCCTCGACGTGGTTTGATTCTTTTCCTGCCCCTGACGGGTCTTAACGGTCCCAGATGGGGAACAGAAAATCTAAGACTAAGATAACTTGCCTTCAATCTTAAAGATATTTTTTGACGACTTCGAATTTTTTAAGGTCTATACTAAATCCCCATTTAAGCTGTTTTCCCAATTTTTTTTTTTTTTTAATACTAGAGAGCGGAAAGGTTTAAGGTAAAAGGTTTAGGATACTGTAGATCCTAAAGATATTTCATTTTTTTTTTTTTTTCATTCTTTATTTATAAAAAGGTGTGGAGTTTGGCGGCAAAAGAGGTTTAGAGATGTACTTCAAGAAACTGACAAAAGACTTCTCACTCGGACGCTTGGCACATGAAGAACAAGAAACAAAGGGACTATACATTTTATTCTCCCCACACGATATATACACAACATTTTTGTCTCGGCGAATCTTTTGGATCGAGTCGCCCACACAAATATAGGCCCTATAACATGGTCTGATCATGCTTTCGTCGAGCTGGTCCTGAAACCCCCTTTTACCAGGCCTAAGGTGTTTCAGTGGCGTCTAAATGAGTCGTTCTTGAACCAGACAGAGATTGAAGAACAGATGGGGTATATTCTGGTAGATTATTTCAAATTAAATAAAGGATCAGTCGAAAGTCCGTCCATTCTCTTGGAGGCCCATAAATCCTCTATTAGGGGTCCATTTATCTCGATAGCCTCATATAGGAAAAAAGCAAAAAATCTCCAACAGGGTAAACTTACAGCTAAAATAACTGACCTAGAACAGGAACATAAATCACGCCCATGCAGGAAAATATATAAGCTGCTTTGCCAGTCCAGAGAGGAACTACATCCATTAAGATTGGAAGACAGAGAAAGTATTAAAATGGACTTGTCAGATATATTATGATAAAGGTAATAAAGCAGGTAAGCTTATCGCTATCAAACTGAGGTGTTAAATCGCAAGTTTCAGCAATAAGAAGGGGTAACGGGGAAATCACATACAACCCTTCTCAAATTTCTGAGGAATTCTCTAAATATTATAATAATTTGTATAATCTCGACTCATCAGACCCCAACTTTAATAAAAACATTCATTGAACAAATAGCTATCTACAGGCATGCGAACTCCCAAAGCTATCTGCAGAAGAATCGTCCGGTCTTAACGCTAAAATAAATATTATAGAATTAAGAGGCTATTAAAGGTCTGAAAGCCTCAAAAGCCCCAGGCCTAGATGGTTTTTCAAATTTATATTATAAAAAAATATTGGGGAATTTTAGCACCATTTCTTATGGACATGTTTAATAGTTTTCTATCGGGTTCCCAGATCCCCTCGCAAATGTAGTTGTAATACCTAAGGAAGGAAAAGATCCAATGAGTTGCGCAAGTTATAGGCCAATCTCACTTCTCAATACAGATCTAAAAATTTATAGCAAAATTATGGCGAATAGATTAAACCCAATTTTGCCCTGTCTAATCCACAATGTAGGATAGGTAGGTTTTATAAGTTTTATAAGTAAGCGTCAAGCCTCAGTCTATAGACGCGTAAGATTATTCATATGATCGATCAGTTCTCTAAATCCAAAGCAATGCTATTGAGCTTAGACGCCGAAAAGGCGTTCGATTAGAATTAAGTGGGATTTTTTAGATGGAGCTATGCTTGGGTTTGGCTTCTCCGGACCATTTTTAAAAGGGGTCCAAGCCTTATATGACACTCCTAAAGTCACCCTGAAAATGCCAGGCGGGGTCTAAATCAAATTAAGATCAGTAATGGTACCAGGCAGTGTTGCCCACTCTCCCCTCTGCTTTTTGCGCTGACAATCGAGCCGCTTTCAGTCAAAATCAGGGATAACTCTAATATTCAAGGTATCAAGATCGGCCAGGGAAATTTTAAATTATCTCTATTTGCCGACGATATTATTTTGACAATCTCCAACACTCTGACGTCTCTTCCCAGTCTACAAGAAGCTCTCTAGGTTTGGTCTGTGCTCAGGTTATAAAATTAATTCGACCAAGTCAGAGGCTCTAAATGTAACTATCAGATATTGAAGTAAAATTAATCAAATTTAAATTTCAATTATCACTGGAACAATGTAAAATTGAAATATCTAGGGATTTTTCTTACAAAAAACTATCATTCTCTTTATAAATATAATTACCCAGAGTTTTTCACTAGACTAAAACGGGATCTTTTACTCTGGAACGGTCACCAAATTTCCCGGATAGGCCGTATCATATCAGTTAAGATGAATATCCTCCCAAAACCGCTCTACTGTTTCAAGAAATTACCGGTTGCTATTCAGATAAAATATTTGAGGGATTTGCAGAATAAAAAGATGCAGTTTATATGGGGTAACAAACGACCAAGAGTACCGAGATCAGTCACGCTCGCACCTAGGGAAAGAGGAGATCTGGCGGTCCCTGATTTAAGGAAATATTATCTAGCCTCCCATTTGAAACAGTTTTTTGGCACTCAAGAAACTCTATCGATGGGTAGATCTGGAGAATATATTTAATAGCTCGGCAGCTCTATGTGGAATAATAGGTCAATAAAGAGTTCCAAACCGGATCTTTTCGATTCGGCAGTAAGACAATTTTCTTTTAAAATTTGGCATAATGTTAAAAACTACTACCAATTATCTTCAACCCCTTCGAGATGTACCCCTATTTTGGATAACCCTGTTTTTGGACCGGGCAGTTTTCTAGTATGTATGATGAATGTAAGGTCAGGGAGGTCAGAGATGTGGGAGATATGCTTCTAAACGCCAAAATATAAAATTTTCAGGATTTCTGCAAGACGTACTCTTTCACGGGAGCTGAAGTATTCAGATTATTACAGGTCTCCTACTATCTTAGGCAATTGTCTCTGCGTGGCACCTTCCCAGAATGCACTGTATTTGAACAATTATGTAGAAAAAGAAGCTATCAGTGGGGTCTTATTTCAACACTATACCAAGTTCTTATTTCTTGGAAATATCAGGCCCTCTACACACACCGCTATATGGGCAAATGGGCCAGGATTTTCCGGTAGAGATTCCTTGGGAAGACTGGCAAGCTATATGGGTCAATGCAACGAACACATCACTATGCACAATCTCTAAAGAGAATATTTACAAGGTTATGTTTAGGTGGTATTTGACACACCAGAGATTGAAAAACACACAGATACCCAGCAAGTTCTAAGGAACCACAAAAATTACCACATAATGTATGTATGTATGTATGTATGTATGTATGTATATGTGTCAATTGGAATGCTAGTGGGCGTGGCTAAATGTATACAATAAAAAACAAAGAAGCCCAAACCTACATCCAATATGACAAAAATACACGGTGAAATACCTATATATATCTCTTGAAAAAGGGTCATTTAGTTAAACCCGTTGGCCAAAGCGTTATAAGCCTGCTAGCCACATCAGGGCATGACTATAAGCAGGTCCTAACACTGATTAAAATTCTTATTTACCTCTATAATTAGAGGAAGAATGATCGCATTGGATCTGACACAACCAGCTGCATGCAAGACCTGCTCACTTGGAAGGTGGGGAGGGGCGAGCTTAAACCAGATCTACCCATAGTCCACAAATCTTTGTTGGAGGGGCTGTGGCGCGGTATCCGAGACATGGCCCATATTTGGTGGGTTTGTCCCAAAATACAGAGATTCTGGGGAATAGTGCAAAATTTGGTGCGAGACATTTTTGGGATTAGAATCCCCCTAGACCCGATGCAAATGGTTCTTGGTAAACCAATAGATCATTTAAACGAAAATAAAGCTAAATTATTGGTGCATATTCTGACTGCGGCAAGACGTGCAATCGCAGGTGCCGGGAAAAAGCTCCAGCCCCCCTTCAGGAAAGAGATTATCTCGAGAGTGAATGAGGTGCAATCTATGGAAAGACTTACAGCTTCTGTTAGACAACTCAAGAAAATTCCACAAAGTTTTGGAGCCCTGGTACACTAGGGGAAATAAGTGAATTTTTGAGCCACTGCGGAATGTTGATTGTACTTTCTCTCTGATTGCTGGTATTTCAGGGTAATATGTGGAGTTAAGGCTTGGTCCCCGCTGGCTGCTGCAGCACCCGCTATGGCGAGCGCTGTGGGAACAAGAGCCGCCCCTCAATGGGTTTAGGCCCGGTGTAAGGGGGTGGCCGCCACGCTGCAAGGTCTGTTTTTCCTGCAGACAGCAAAATTGTGAGCAGAACTAGCGACAGAGCGCTAGGTCACGCCCCCCGGCGGTTCAGCCAATGAGGGCGAACCTGCCAGGTGACATCATGGCTGCGCCCCCCTGTCATTCCCCCATTACGCCCCCCCCTGTCTTTCCCCCTGCAGCTCACTGCAAACCGGGGTACTCGGCTGCACGTGCCACCAGCCGGGCCGTAGCCTAAGGCTGCGGTCCCAGTAATGTCTGCGACACGCGCGCCCGGCGGGGGGGCGGCGTTTGCACAGCGCTATCTGCGGTCTGTGAGGGAGAGGAGAATCTTGCGACGGGAGGGGGCGTGGTCTGGGATTTGCGGGGCGTGGCCATCACGTCACGCGGCTGGTTCGCCCTCACTGGGTGAACCGCCGGTGGGGGCGTGGTTACGCCTCCGTCGCAAGGTTTGAACTCAATTTGATTGAGTTGTAAAAAACCTTGCAGCACGGCGCGGCTGCACCTTCAGCGTTACGGTGCGTACTGGGCCCAGCCCCATTGAGGGGCGGTGCTTACACGCACAGCGCATGCCGCGCCGTGCGCACAGGCTGTTACTGGGACTGCAGCCTAAGATGTGTGATGTGGCTACTTTTATGTAATGTTGTATTTTTGGATCCAAATGTTAAAGTGGTGGTACCCACTCCTCCCCCGCTCCCTTTTTTCTCTTTCTGTATCCCTTTCCCGATGTTTTTCTAAAAATCTAAATAAAAAATAAGTTACAAAAAAAATATTTGTAACTTAGTATAGTTTTATACACTGGAAGTCCTATAAATACATGGTGGTTGTTTTATTCTCTAGTTCATTTCTAGTCAATATCATTCCTAAAGAGGATATGGTTAGTTGGTTAAATGCCTTGGCAGGGAGTATGTGGAGATACCTATGACAATGACACTTTGCTAATAAGGCTCCTATTAAATGTCGTAATGGGGAGTGGGGGGAAAGGATAGAGAGCTCTAGCTACTGTCTGTGGTTAGGTGCCAGGGGTAAGAGGATCATTAAGCATACAGAGAAACTTGCCTAGACAAGTGAGAGTACCCCTTTTGAACAAGCACTCATAACATAATTGATACAAGTAATTAAAAAAGTAACCTTTATTAGTGTCTGTGGGTAAAATAGGTGAAGTACATAAACACTCAACACAATTAAAACACGTATTAAACTATTTGTCTCTGAGTCTAAGTCATAGACTAATGAAGGTAGTGTTTGAAGGAATATAGTGTGACTGGCACCATGTGCAATAAAATCAAAACAGAAGAGAGGATTTTAATTATTGCAATATAAAATGTATAGGGTAGGGTGCCTCAGTGTGGTGTGTGTATTATATTTGAAAGGATCTGAAGTGTGTCACATAACTGAAGTGTAAATCACACTACTTTCAAACCACATCTGATTGATATGTAGTTTTCTGACAATATGTAGATGGTATAATATATTTGGTAGTTTTTGCTAGACCAACATACTCAATGCTAAATGTGGCCCAGTTTGAATCGATTTGTCAGAAAAACCAACAAGGGGTTAATAAATATCCTTCAATACAACGCTGGGTGAAATCAAGTATCAAAAAAGAAAAGTAAGGCTCCTGCGTAGCTAGGGGTGGTGAGGCTAGATTGAGGAAACTATTAGTATATAGTACTTATATTGTTTCCCCCTGGTCAGTGATTGTTACAATGTTATTATAGCCTCAGATGAGCACCAACAGAATTTACTTAATAGATAAATAGTGAGATAGATAGCTGCTCATGTCCCCTGTGAAGATAGCAGGTGTGTTCGTAAATAGGCTAGCTGATGTCTCTAAAATGATAAAGCCAATTATAAAGGGTTAGCTTCGGCTGCCTATTGAGTAAAAAATCACTCTATGTCTGCAGACCTCTATATATGGTATAGGTTAGTGATTGATGTATATACTGGCCGCCCTGTTGGGTCAGTCCATGTAGATGTTATAAATGGGCTGGCTATATTGACATAGACACATTTGTCTCAGTAATCACTTATCATCTGGGGCGAATGCGCCCTGTCTGCTGATTATAGGTGACTGTGTATAGTCTCTGTGGTGCCCTGCAGCCGCTATGGCGTACCCTCTACAATTCAAGGGGGCTGTGGAAGGGCTGCTGTCTCGGAGCGTTTAGTTCCTGCTCCCGAGTGGCGGCATCTGTTGAGTCTCCGCCCGGCATGGTGTAATCATGAACACCGCTATATAATGAACTGCCGGGTGGAGCTCCACAATGAAGCAGCGGCTATTACTCCGCGCTCTAAACAGATGTCGCCGCACCAATGCGCGTGCTGGTGCGGCGACATCTGTTTAGAGCGCGGAGTAATAGCCGCTGCTTCATTGTGGAGCTCCACCCGGCAGTTCATTATATAGCGGTGTTCATGATTACACCATGCCGGGCGGAGACTCAACAGATGCCGCCACTCGGGAGCAGGAACTAAACGCTCCGAGACAGCAGCCCTTCCACAGCCCCCTTGAATTGTAGAGGGTACGCCATAGCGGCTGCAGGGCACCACAGAGACTATACACAGTCACCTATAATCAGCAGACAGGGCGCATTCGCCCCAGATGATAAGTGATTACTGAGACAAATGTGTCTATGTCAATATAGCCAGCCCATTTATAACATCTACATGGACTGACCCAACAGGGCGGCCAGTATATACATCAATCACTAACCTATACCATATATAGAGGTCTGCAGACATAGAGTGATTTTTTACTCAATAGGCAGCCGAAGCTAACCCTTTATAATTGGCTTTATCATTTTAGAGACATCAGCTAGCCTATTTACGAACACACCTGCTATCTTCACAGGGGACATGAGCAGCTATCTATCTCACTATTTATCTATTAAGTAAATTCTGTTGGTGCTCATCTGAGGCTATAATAACATTGTAACAATCACTGACCAGGGGGAAACAATATAAGTACTATATACTAATAGTTTCCTCAATCTAGCCTCACCACCCCTAGCTACGCAGGAGCCTTACTTTTCTTTTTTGATACTTGATTTCACCCAGCGTTGTATTGAAGGATATTTATTAACCCCTTGTTGGTTTTTCTGACAAATCGATTCAAACTGGGCCACATTTAGCATTGAGTATGTTGGTCTAGCAAAAACTACCAAATATATTATACCATCTACATATTGTCAGAAAACTACATATCAATCAGATGTGGTTTGAAAGTAGTGTGATTTACACTTCAGTTATGTGACACACTTCAGATCCTTTCAAATATAATACACACACCACACTGAGGCACCCTACCCTATACATTTTATATTGCAATAATTAAAATCCTCTCTTCTGTTTTGATTTTATTGCACATGGTGCCAGTCACACTATATTCCTTCAAACACTACCTTCATTAGTCTATGACTTAGACTCAGAGACAAATAGTTTAATACGTGTTTTAATTGTGTTGAGTGTTTATGTACTTCACCTATTTTACCCACAGACACTAATAAAGGTTACTTTTTTAATTACTTGTATCAATTATGTTATGAGTGCTTGTTCAAAAGGGGTACTCTCACTTGTCTAGGCAAGTTTCTCTGTATGCTTAATGATCCTATTAAATGTCCCAATATCACTTATAGTGCCACATTGTGACTGATTAGTTCACTTACATCACCTTACCATGCTAGCTAAATATTTACCTTTTTGTTTCTTCTGTAGGATATTTTTCTGAACATTAGTCACTTGCCTACATTTAGTTCTCCTGCTATTGAAAGCCACATCCACCGCATACCAGGGCTTTCTCAAAAGTTCATATACATGAATGACGACGTCATGTTTGGAACCAACGTTTGGCCTGATGATTTCTACAGTCATTCAAAAGGACAGAAAGTAGGTAGTAAAAAGCAACCAGATAATATAAAAATAAAATAATAGTGCCTGACAAGGCAGTGTCAACATTAAATCTTACCCTTTTTTTTAAGCTGTGAGAACACAATGGTTTCCAAGATAGTTGCATTTGTAATTTGTTATGTCCTCCCTTTTATGAAATCAATGAACCCCTTAAGTGCTGAAAAGGTACTTGGTGACCTAAAAGTCACGCTGTGGTGCAGCATAATGTAACAGTTACTTCCTCAGGTGAGAGAGGGGGACTTAAAAGAAGGACATCAGCAAGTCAGAATATCTCTGTGAAATCCCAGAATTCCCTGGTGTCTGCTTCTCCTGTGACTCATAAATCTCTGGCAGCGTCTGTGTAGAGTGGAGTGAACATTGGAGAAGTTTCACCCTTCCTAATTAGGGGCCTATGCAGAGAGCAGCGCTATAGCAAATATCGGCTTTTTTTGGCGAAATTTGCTTAGAAAACAGCAGAAAATGGCGAGTTACGAAAAACGCGCCATTTTTTTTCTATTTGTAAATCTCGCCGCACGGCTGGCGAGAACCTACATCTCGCCAGTTTTAAAAATATCCGAATTCAGAAAGGCGCGAACGCCATCTAGCGGCTGTTCGCGCCAATAAAATGGCGAGATTTTCTACAATTAGCTTCGCCAACAAAAGTTGGCAAGAAGCTGGAGCTCGCCGGCCATAGGAAAGAAAAAAAAATGCGCGATTTTTTTTAACACATTTCAGCAGCGCGCATCTCTCCATTTTAAACTCGCCACACGCATTCATGCTATAAATTGCAGATTTCGCACATTTCTGCATATGGAGAATAAAACTCTCCAAAAAAGCTACTTTTTATTACCCTCGCCAATTTTTAAATTCGCTGCTCTCTGCATAGGCCCCTTAGTCTGGATAGTTATCTTCACTTGAAGTTTAAATGGTGGGGTCCCCTTTTTCAAATTTGGGGGTGATGTTTGCACCCACATTCGCACAATCTAGCGTATAGTGTTATCTCATATGGACTTTTAATATGGGAAGGTCTTACAAAGCTTTAAAAGTATGGATGTAGGTGAACACCACTGCAGTAAAAACATAGTTTTACAAAATATATGCATTGATAAAATATCATATTTTAAATGTTTATGCCATTCTCAGTTCAGGAGGGCATATTTTTATTTTTACAATTGAATGTGTTTGTCACTGTTTCTAGTTCCTTTATCCTGCTGAAGCAGTTTACAAATAGTATTCTTAGCTGTCTCATCGCTTTAAGGGTGGGGCACATAATGATCTATAGATTGAGTATTACTGTATATCAAATGAACAATTTATACAATTTCATGTTCACTTGCATTTTTTAGCATTTGGACTGAAATTTGTATTATATGTGGAAAAAGAACATGAAACCATGGATAGAATTGTAATCTGCAGATTCTACCGTAGCAAAGCATGTATAATTTGTCTAAGTTTGTATTAAGAATGTTATCGTTATTGTGGTTTGAACACTGCTTGCACCAGAAACTTCTTCACTATTCAGAGGTACAAACCTTCAGCACTCAATGGGTTAATATGATTTCATTTTGTATGTACAGATATTTTCCCAAATATGTAGTGTCAGGTGTTCATACATTATTATTAGACACCACGTTTAAATACCATGTTGAGTCTGTGTGACATTGAGATTTCTCCTTGGGCATTTCCTAATATAATTGCATGACATGATGCGTATAATTAGTTTACATGTGATTTATTGTCATCTTTACATTAAGGTGTATTTGACCTGGCCTGTTCCTAACTGTGCAGAGGGGTGCCCTGGCTCGTGGATTAAGGACGGCTACTGTGATAAATCTTGTAATAATTCAGCATGCGATTGGGATGGCGGTGACTGCCTTGGTGAGAACATGTTGATTTTTTTATTTTTAAGGCAGATTGCCATTTTAAGTATTTTAAAATTAGATTTTTTTTTAAATTTATTTTTTAAATAATCCCATTCTGTTAACCCCATTTATTGCTATAGGCCTTGGCAGTGCATTTAGCACCCTGACCCGATTAATAAAATACAGATGAAGCTGATCACAGTATAGACAACTTTCCACTTTTCCTTCGCTGAACCCCTGAACCACATTTTAGTTTTGTTTTATTTAAAGCAGCAGAACATGCTTTTTTTTTTTTTTAAATAGGTGGTGAAGCAGGGTGTCTCAGGAGCTGAACTCCATTCATTTCAAATCCGGAACTTCCTGCTCCCTGAGATACTTACCTCCATAGGAGGTGCTGGTAGCAGCTCCGCATGTTTAATGGTCCTGGTCACGCACCCAGGATAGTGTACACCATCAAAGAACAGCCAGTTGTTGTTTTTTAGTTTTTAGCATGTGTTACATATTACCACACAGAAATGCTCAATTTTACTAATCTACTCGATCAAAATGTGAAGTTTTCAATCATTTATCATACCATTATTGGAGTGCACCTATTAGGGATTTCTTTTTCTCAGTACCTCGGTGTACTTTTTGCTGTACATATCATCTCCCAGGTAGCACACAATATCAATATTCAGGGTTTGAACCTTCTATCTCTCTTTATACATGAATCGGTAATCAATAAAATCTTAATGTGAAAATGATCTTGTTCGTCCTATTGGATGGTTGCATCCAGTGACATATACATGGTATACAAGGTCTCACTAGCAGTAGATTGCACAGAGTGGAAAGCACACCCACTTCGTAAGTCTCTCCATTTCCATTAACTTGTTCCTCCTCGACATTGCTCCCTGATGATCAGAATACTTGGTCAGGTAAATATTGTATTACTAACCAACAAACTATTATTTTTTTCGTGATAAACCATCAAAGCAATAAAAGAGCCAAACAACTGAGCTTCTCCATTGGTCTTAGAGAAACATGATTAGGTAGTTTCACAATACTGGTGCTGTGGTTGCTTTAACTTCTATTTCTCCACTGGTTTACAATGTGAACGTTTGGAATAGTAATGCATCTCCATTTTGTTTTCTGTAGGTAACCCTGCAGCTGGTCGTTTTGCTCCGGCCCTTGGTGGAGATGGAGGACTAAATGGGCAGCCATGGCATCATGGCATTGGAATAAGTGGTGTTTCCTACTGTAACCAGGGGTGTGCCAATTCCTGGCTTGCTGATAAATTCTGCGACCAGGCGTGCAATGTGCTCGCCTGTGGTTTTGATGCCGGAGATTGTGGACAAGGTATATAAAGTAGTTTCTAAACGTGTTGGAAATCTTGTCTGAACTTGTTATTGTTCAGAGATAACTTCAAAGATAAAGAGCAGCTTATTCAAAGGCAGTGCTGCACCTCGGATAATAGAAAATTGTACCAGAGGTGCAGAGATCACAAAAATGGGTGCACACCTCAAAAATCGAAATGGGTGTATACGATAAAAAAATAATACTTTAATTGGGTTTATATGAACAAAATAAGGCACACATTCATTGATGTGTGGAAAAAAATAAAATGTAATTTTCAGGTAGGGGTGCTTCTCCTCTCGGCCAGTAGCGTAAATAATGCGCTCCACTTTTATCTTGAGATCAGATAAAGGGATCTTGAGATCAGATAAAGGGAGTGTAATTAATTACACACTGTAGTTCCCATTAATTGATACAGTCATAGTGACTAATGTCTCAAGATCAATGCCTTGAAAACTGGCAATACAGTTGCAGTTGTCAAAATACTGGTCTGTAATCCAAGAAACTGTGTATGTATCTAGTCCACTAACCACAGAAGTGGCAACATTGTTGCCTGTAGGGATAATAAGAATACCCTACTAAATTATAGCAACAAAGTAGATAGATTATGGGTTTAACTGGGTTCATAGTGTGGGGAAAATGATAAGGCTGCGCTTATTGTGCCGGCGACAAACGCATTGCCGCTGTCGCGTGCGCTTATAGTAAGCGCGACGCGACGGAATGGTTGCGATCGCTAGAAGTCATCTCTTTGATTTTCCAGCGACCGTCGCGGCGCCGGTCACTATAAGCGTAGCCTAGCTGTGGGCAGGTATTTTGCCGTGTAATTATAACAGCTAATCCTAGAAAATTGTTACGTTATTAATAAAGTACTGCCATCTTAACCGATGTACCTCAAAAAAATTGAGATGACAAATACAATGGCATTCTTCATAATGGAACAGGCAGCTTTTACAAGTTTTGATTTTGTAATTTTGACACAAATTTGCAATTTTGCAGTATATTAAGGATTACATGTTCATAAATAGTTTGTGTTTGCATTTCAAGTTTAGAAATCTTGTCCACACTGCACACAAAAATAAAATGCAACAGGAGTAGTGTTGACCTGATGTGTGACGGTGCTTGTCCCAGACCAGGAAGCCAACCCGCAGGGCTGATAAGGATAGCGAAGTCGAGTTCAAAGCAGGCGGCAAATGTTCGTAGTTGAGGTTACAAGCAGAGATCAAGGCAGGCGGCATAGGTTCATAGTCAGGGGTCGCAGGCAGAGAAATGTTGTCTTGGTGTAAATAACTGTTATTTAAAGGCCTAGGCCAGGGTAGCCAATGTCCTGGCCTTCATGACGAGATGAGGCCACTTCCTGGATTCAGCCATCTTGGTTGAGGCGAAGTGACCTCGGATCTCTGTCATCTTGGCTAAGATCTGAGGTTGCTTCACCTCTACCATTTTACTTGTGGCAATGTTAGCATTACAGGGATGCATCTGTGACGACACGGAAAGGTCGCAACGGCGGGTCCTTACAATATATTGCAGTCAACACCCCCTCCCAAAAAATCCTAAAGAGTACAGTAGATTTACATGCACAGAACAATTATGGATGCTGTTGTACTCTTTATTCTCTTATGAATCCCTTTGTGTTGAGCCAAACATTGCCTATGTAATAGATATTCAATTAATATACCCATTTAAAAAGAATAAAACTTCAACTGTTACAAAAAAATATAAGAAAATGTGTACTCTTCATGACTTAATTTAAAGTAAAGAGATGTTAATATCATATTGTATATTGGTGTATTCTTTCACTAAAAATTATTCTCTCACAGAACCAGGTTCATTATTGCACTAAGAAAAGAGAAACATGTATCTGAATTCTGATACAACATAGACATTTCATATCTGGAAGTATTGTTGCCATGGGGGGGGGGGGAGTACAGGCAGTTCTTGGTTATCCGACACAATGCGTTACTCAAAATGGCGGTGGATAGCGAAATGTTGTAAAGCAAAACACGTTTTCCCATAGGAACACTGTTTAAATGAAAGGTTCCGTTCCTGAAGGTATTTTTAATGCTAAAATACACAAAATATTTTACGCAGGCAATAAGATATGCAGCACACACAAATTATATAGTGTATATACTGTATTATATATATATATAATGTAACATAATAAATAATATATTATAATATAATATTGTATAGTATAATATTATATATATATACGCTCTTCGACGCTTTGCAACGTTGTTTGTGTGTGTGTGTGTGTGTGTGTGTGTGTGTGTGTATATATATGTATGTTTGTATATATATATATATATATGTGTGTGTGTGTGTGTGTGTATATATATTTATATACACATACATATATATATAGGTGTGTGTGTATATATATATATATATATATATATATATATATACACACATACACATACACACATACACATACACACACACACACACACACACACATACACACATACACACACAGTGTTCGACAAACCTATACATTTGCACGCCCCGGGCGAGTGGATTTAACATCGTGGCGAGCTCCTATTGGCCCAAGCAGCACACGTGTGGTACTAGGTGGAGAGTAGATTTTTTTGTTCGGCGAGTAGATTTTTTGGTGATTTGTCGACCACTGTGTATATATATATATATATATATATATATATATATATATATATATATATATATATATATATATATATATCAAAAAATAAATAGATGATACCGTTCTGTGGCTAACGAAATGCTTTTATTTGTGCGAGCTTTCAAGATACACTGATCTCTTCTTCCGGCGATGTTACAATGAATGAAGCAAGGATTACTTAAAAACAGTGTCTCTTGGAATTTTATCTGTGCTGGTCCTTCCCCCGGTGTGGATGAGATTTATGGCTGGAGGTGTCAAAGGGTAACTGAAAGCAAGTGAAGAAAGAGTGTGTATGTGTATCAGTGTGAATAAAAATGAATGGAGAGCCCACAGTATAAACAGTGCTCTACACAAGGTGTGTGTGGAGTGAGAGGGTATATAAATGGTGTGGGTGGGTGTGGAAATGTGAGAGTTTGTAACACAACTAAAAGTGTGTGTGGATACTATGTGGTCCCTATTGGTGTATAGGGATGGAAAAATAAGGAGTATTAGTATGTGTGAGAGACAGCTGTGTGTGCATACATATAGCACAGTATGTACATACATGGCCTTTAGCGCTCATGGGAAGAGAGTTCGCTAGTGTCAGTAATGACTCATAAAATTTCGATCTCTGTTTAGGCCACTGCTAAGTGTCCCGAACAGTTGCGGAAGAAGAGATCAGTGTATCTCGAAAGCTCGCACAAATAAAAGCATTTCGTTAGCCACAGAACGGTATCATCTATTTATTTTTTGATTATTGAAGCTCGGCTAACACGGTACTGATACCTCTACATGTATATATATATATATATATATATATATACACACACACACACACACACACACACACACACACACACACAACGTTGCAAAGCGTCGTAAGAATGTTGGATAAGCCGTTTTGGCGTTGTAAAAATGAATATAGGTATGCATTGCATAGCGTTGGATAAACCATTCGTTGTAAAGCGAAGCGTTGTAAAACGAGGACTGCCTGTACTCCATAAATTAGCTGCATTAATAAGAAATTGTTACATTCTAACAACTAAAGTGCAGTTTTTTCAATTGTACCCAAATATTGAATATTAAAAAACACTGAAATAGTATAGTTGCTGATAGCAAGGTAAATATCTAGCTCTTTCCTGGTGCAGTTACAGCGGAGTAATACAGGCATACCCCGCATTAGCGTACGCAATGGGACCGGAGCATGTATGTAAAGCGAAAATGTACTTAAAGTGAAGCACTACCTTTTCCCACTTATTGATGCATGTACTGTACTGCAATTGTTATATACGTGCATAACTGATGTAAATAACCCATTTGTAACAGGCTCTATAGTCTCCCCGCTTGCGCACAGCTTCGGTACAGGTAGGGAGCCAGTATTGCTGTTCAGGACGTAATGACAAGCGCATGCGTGAGCTGCCGTTTGCCTATTGGGCGATATGTACTTACTCGTGAGTGTACTTAAAGCGGGGTATGCCTGTATGTTGTTTTTTTTTCTTTTTACAAGAAGCATGTACCATTAGATGCTTTACAAAAATGTATTTTATACCTTGTTTATGGTATAAATGCTTCTTCTGGGGAACAGAGAGAGCTGTTTGGCTAGAACTAGAAATAGTGACTAAATGAGCATGTACATCGTGGTCTTTCAGAAATACAAATATTTGAATATGATTATTCTTTTTCTTCCTAGAACATTTTGGTGAGATGTACAAGGTAACCTTGGATATTAATCAGACCCACTACGTTGTTCCAAAAGGGGAATGCTTACCCTACTTTAGCTTTGCTAATATAGCCAAGAAAGGGACTGATGGTATCTACAGTGATAACCCAATAGTCCGTCATGCTTCAATAGCTAACAAATGGAAAACTATCCATCTCATCATGTATTCTGGGATGAATGCCACCGTAGTCCATTTGAACCTCACTTTCCAAAATCAAGATGACAGAGAATTTAAAATGCAGATTTTTGTGGATGTTAATACAATGGAAGAGCCAAAACAAAATATTACAACTTATGTGCCTGGAAAGATGGATGTTAGGATTACAACACCTACACCAGAGGCAGAAGTCCTGTTTGAGGACATCCCTGAAGAAAACCGGTTCCCGAAATATAAGAAGCGCCCATCTGTTGAAGGTGAACGCATAGATAAAATTATCAACATCCCATATGTAAACATATCCCTTCTTCCGGACAATGTACAGCTTGCTCTTCAGAATCTTGATGTGAAATTGAAAAATGGGGATATCACTTTGAAGGGGTACAATATGTCCAAAGTCTTTCTCCTAGAGGCTTTGGGGACATTAGTTCCACATAGTGAAGAAAGACATCTAGAAGGGAATGGCCAGCATGAAATGAACTGGCAACAGGTACATAGTGACTTGATGGCAGACCAATCACATTACAGAGGAGAGCTTAAGAGAATCAGTCCTATTAAGCTAAATTTAAAGGATGAAGTGGCTGCAAGCCAAGATGAAAAGTCTCCTATTAATCCTGGATTTAAATCAAAAGTATCAGAATTTGTGCGCGAAAGCCAAAAACTTACAAACAAAAGTGGACTTCATGTAAATAAACTAAGCGGGTTATTCGCAAAGGCATCCAGACAACCTAATGGAAACAGCGACCATAAAGATTCCCTGATGAAAAGTGAGGAGGATGCTGTAATTCCAGCTAGAAAGTTACAGCAATATCCTCCAAAGTATGAAGGATTTTTTCCTTGGGAAAAAAATAAGTATTTTAAAGCCCTCTTGGATGTGAGTACACTTATTTTTTGATTGATGGTTTCGACTATACTCTTACTGTACATAAGGCTGCGCTTATAGTGCCGGCAACGGTGACATCTCGCTGCGGTCACTGGAAAAATCAAATTGACTTGACTTCCAGCAATCGCGACCAAGCCGTCGCTTCTACTATAAGCGCACGCAATGGCGGCAATACATTTGTTTTGCCGCGCTGTCGCCGGCACTATAAGCACAGCCTAAAGTTGATCACCTTAATATGGTGAATGAGACATCACTTGTTAGCCTGCTGTGTATATTCTTAAATTCTTTGGGAAAAAACAAACAAGAAGTAAGTTTCAATAGTCAAAAAAAAAACGAATTTAAGCTCAAGTAACAAAACGTAGGGCTGTGATGAGCCAATGTAATAAAATATGACAAGCAGGGCACTGATTCGGTTAATGACGGAAAACTTTCACTGTTGAAAAACATATACACACACATACATATACACACAAATTTCCATATACATACACACATTTACACATATACACTCATATATACACATACACATACTCATATATACACATACACACATATATACATATTCATACACATATATACATACACACATCAGCAAGCCCTGTTGATCCAGTGAAGGATAGATGTGCTGCCCCCACGGGACAATTGAAGCTGGGATATTAAACCCGTGTCTCCGTTTGTATGTCCGGTGTAGAGTTAGTCTTTTACTCACAATTAGTCACCGTTCACTTCTCCACCTGAATGCAGCTTGATGTGAACCCAAAATGGTAGGGTAATCCGTGACCCCCTATGGAGTCTCTCCAATCGTAGAAGGCAAAACAAGAGATGAAAAAATAAAAAAGGTTTCATGCTCTCTCTGGCGCTTTCTCAAGGAGTATTGAGTCCGTGAGAAAGCGCCAGAGAAGGTGGGAGATATTTTGTTTTGTCCGTGTAATTTTGATAAATTTTTATGTAGTATAATGAACCTTTTTTATTTTTTCATTGCTGGTGAGTACTGATTTCATTAGGGGCGGCAGTTTCACTGATCATCTACACAAAGTAAGTTTCATTAACATTTTCTAAGTAAGAGGAATGATTTAAAAAAAAATTGTATTACTAAGAAAACTTAACTAGTTTGTGATTGTCACGATGACATCAACTTTTATCAACACATTTATATTTCTGGGTACTTGATTGAACAGAACAAGTTGCAAAATAAATTGTGATTTATTTCCTTAATAGACAAACACACGACATCTGCAGAATACACTTAAAACAACACGCACTGGGATAAGGAAATGGAAGAAATTGTCCTTTGCTTGCCAGTGCAAGAAATGCAGCCTTGGTTTTAAAAGTCCTGTGGTTATGTGGTTGTTAACCCCTTCACTCCTGGACTGATTGCTGCTGTACTGGAACAAAGTCTTGCATCTTTACATCATGGATTAAAATTCAGGAATCACACTGGGAAATACCTGGGGAGCCACAGTTATAGACTGGCCAAAGCTATCTTTAACATGTGGATCCAATCCCCTCGTGGGAACAAAAAAAAACACGAATAGCCAAGTGACCCACAGTTCATAAGACCGGTCAAAAGGGCTGTCCGGTGGGCAGGGCGCATGGGTCAGGTTGACGCCCATGCCACTTAGCATACCTGGGCTACACCCATTTCTTGGGGCCACTGTGTCTGGTCTCTGACTTAGAGGTGGCACTAGCCTGACATCTGCTGTGCATCAGTATGCCAGTATTGTATACATTATGGGCCTATGGGTCTTGTCATAATTGACACTCTTTTAGACAGGGGGACTCTAAATCTGTGGGAGCCTTTTGAGACTCCATCATAAAAATAATTACAACCCTTTCAGGCTTGGTCATAAAAATACCGAAGCTCATTCACCCATATCACAGCTGGATGTCCAAGTAATTCCTGCTTAGACTTACAAAAAAATACCTCCTGTCTTACATTTAAGATCTTCTATCATGTGTTGGTTAGAGGGTATGGCAAGCAATGCATCTTGTCTTTTACCCTCGCAGACAGGGAATGGCCTGCACATGGGGACTAAAAATGGCTGGGACAGGGCAACAACAGTAATGCATAGCAAATCAGGTATTAACCCTTTCCTCCCCGTCACAGTGATTAACCTATAAATGTTATATCTTCCTTAACTAATGGGCACATACACATGTAGTTGGTTTTATTTTCCTTCTGGTGGTTTAGTGTGGCATGTTATGATATTCTGCACCAAAACTGCCATTGAATCCAATGCAAACTCTGATCTGCTGCTTGATAATGGGATACGGTATGTTATCTGGGGGAACAATGAACAATGTCACATGAAACATCTGTAGCATTCTGGATTGGTTTCTACCAATGAACGGTCCATATCTCGCTAAGCGATCCTTTTCAAGAATGTGACGACAAATTAATATATGCAGCTGCAGCCTGCTGTTGTGTATCGTTCGGATTGGCAGCATTTCTAATGCGTTCCGGATATGTATTTTTCCAGGAGGAAGATGCATTGCTGAGTGACATCTCCTACTCCACCAATGGCAGACAAGTTGGCAGGAAGCTTCAAGACACATTTGCCGACTCCCTTCGCTATGCGAATAAGCTCCTTAACAGTAAATTTGGCTTTGCATCTCGGAAAGTTCCTGCTCACATGCCACACATGATTGACCGCATCGTTATGCAGGAGCTGCAGGATTTGTGAGTATATCTTTGACTCGAGGTGGCTATTACTGAAGGAGCGTCCCCTTGGTAATTGACTGCAATAGAACCCAATGTGCCAGTCCTTGTAATTTCCTCATTCTCACTGGGTATATGAAAATTCTTTAACTCCCATGAAGTTTAGTGTGTTGGAAAATCATGATTTTTAACACACACAAAAAGAGCAGGACATGTTTAGAGAGCAGGTACAAACAGGCTTCTTCTATAGGGGATTACTGCATTAAGAGGCATTTCCACATAGCATTGAGAAATATACTAATCCACTTCTCAATGTAATCCGCTTCTTTAGAAGAATTCTATAGCCTTTTGAGGCCATAACCCCTCCGGTAAAGCACAGTCACGTGACCTTCGCGGCCCTTTACTCTGAAACTATTCGATTTCTCTTCACTGCAAATCATGTCCTGCACCCCATGGGTAGTACTCACCCAGAGATTCCTGAACCAGGTGCACCGGTATTTATTTTGATTTGATATACAGTATTAGGGAGTGCAGCATCATCCCACTGTTCTGCACCCCATGGGAACACAGAACGCGAGCGAAGCTAAAAAATACAATAAGCTTTGCTTGAGCGTGACGTCAGGGGGCCCCTGCAGTGCCAGATCCTATGACATAGTGACAGTCTTGAGGAACCCACAGAGTTAATGTAAACGTTCCACTCTGAATCCTGTGAACAAATGCATACGCTTTTTGTTTTGCCATGTTCACTGTATTCCTAATCTTGTTAAGTGGCCTCATAATTACGTTACAAAGACAGTTTATTAGGTGGCTCCTGCACATGAGTAACGTTGGCATAGACTGTTTTCTGCTGTTGTCTGTGCAGGTATCCAGCGCAGTTTGACAAGACATCCGCACACAAAGTGCGACACTCAGAAGATATGCAGTTTGCCTTTTCTTATTTCTACTACTTGATGAGCGCAATACAGCCGCTTAACGTCTCCCAAATTTTCGATGAAGTAGACACCGACCAATCGGGTATATTGTCTGACCGGGAGATACGTACATTTGCTACAAGAATTCATCAGTTACCTTTAAGTTTACAGGTACGTTTTCTTCTATATGTGTAATACTTATTTTATTTTTTCTATCATTTACCCTCAACGAGGGATCTCCAACCTTTTCTGTAATGAGAGCCATTCCTGATCAATGAAAATTATCCCAAGATACTAAAACATATATTGAAAATATGTGCGGCTGTCCTCTGATGATTGAGGCGGCGAACCCTCCTCACATACAACATCCCTACAAACTCCCCCCCCCCCCCCGTGTTCCTAATCTTTACCCTCACACAATGCCCCCATAAATCATCACACACACACACACACACCCCTACAAAAAAACTCAGACACCATACCCCCCAAATCTCCCCACCCACACACTGTAGTCTCCCAACTCTTCTCTCCCCCCCCCCCCCACACTCACAGACACAACCACACATTTTTGTGTTTTTTTAATTTATTTTTTTATTCGACTCTTAATGCCATTTTTATTGAGTTTTAATATACTGAGCATCCTATGATTTCTACAGCAGGTTTTAACACACTTTCCCAGCAGGGCTAGCTATTTGCAATACTTTCCTGTTTGTGATAATTTGTTGCCAATATTCCCAGCAGTTTCAGCTGCAAACTGTAACAATAGATAATGTTATCTTAGTAATATAAAAAGAATACATTGTAGCTGCTGAGTTACACTGACTGAAGAATTGATTGACACTGAAAGGCAGCCATTTAGTGAACCCTGGCAAGCAGGGTCTTTGCTGATCCATCACCGGAGAACTAATCGGCAGCTTAGGTAATTCAATAACGGTAATCAAAGGCTGCATATATTAAAAACAAATATATGTATATATTAAAAAAACATTAAGTGTTGCTTGGATTGCCTCTTTAATTACTTTTTTTAATTAATATTATTTTTTTGAAAAACCTCTTTCCACTTGCATAACTATTGTTCTTTGTTTTGTACTAACAGGATTTGACAGGCTTAGAACATATGCTGATCAACTGCTCAAAAACAGTCCCGCCTAACAGCACCCAGGATGGTGTTATCCCAACAACGCAAGAATCCTACTATGATCCAAACTTGGTAAGATGGTTTTTAGACTGTACATCTAGTATAAATATAACTCAAAAAGAAAGCTTTGCAGAATAGAATAAGATTGTCACTGTTGGCGGCCCTCGGTATAATAACTTCAAGTGCATTTATTAACCTGTTTTATGTGCACTTAAAGGCCCACTTGCACTAACTTCCATTGGACTATATAACCTAACGTTAACCTTAAATTAACGTTGGGTTATCTGTAACGCCTATCCACTAAAGAGAACAAGTATTATACTGGGTAACCGAGGGGTTAACCACTCAGGCGCTCCAAGAGTCAATAAGGTAGCTGTGTCCTGCTCAGAAAATAAAGTCACGGCTAATCTGCAAGGTAAACCTATGAGCAAAAAAACTCTCCTAGCAGTTAGCTCATCATGGAGCACATATAGCATTGAATGTGGAGACTCACGGTTACTGGAGCAGATGAAGCCGGACAAATGAATGAAAATAAGCCGCAAACAGTCAACCTGCAACCACCAGGGAAATCCTCTGTGTCGGTGGTGGGTCTATGACCCGCAGTTGCTGAGCGGTCAGCTGACACCGCGACCCGGCGTGCTACCGATGACATGCTGGAACAGGTGACACACCTCCCGCCGGAGGTAGGAACGATGCACCGCCGTAGGAAGAAATCGCTGAAACGGCTGAAGTGGTGACTGAAAAAGTTTATTGGAGCATCATGGTAAAAATCTGGCGGATCCTCTGACGCGTTTCAGCCGCAGCGGGCCTTTGTCAAAGAGTGATCCGCCAGTGAATAGGTAGCCCTAATAAGGAGTGTCAGATCCAAAACACCTGTGAGATCTAATCACCACAAGATGATCAGCAGGTATCGGGAGTGACATCAATATGTTAGGAGACAGACATACATAAATAAAATACAGCCAGGTTCATGTACAGTGTACTCAATATGTTTCAAATAGACATATACAGTGTTCGACAAATCACCCAAAAATCTACTCGCCCAACCAAAAAATCTACTCGCCACCTAGTCCCGCCCCCAACCCCGCCCCTAGTCCCGCCCCCAACCCCGCCCCTAGTCCCGCCCCCAACCCCGCTTTAAAATGAAATATATAAATAAAATACATTTAATAAATTCCTAGTCAGAACAACATTCATTTTTGACATAAATGTATTTATTGTATTACATTATACTACAATTAGTCCTTGTTACGTGTGTGTGTGTGTGTGTGTGTGTGTGTGTGTGTGTCGGATCTAGAAATAAAAGCCAGGTGTGAATGACTAGTTTCCTACACCCCTTAACTAGTGTCTGGACGTCCCCGCTTCACAATATCTAAAGCAGCAATCCCGCCTGGTATCTTACCTGATCCGCAGTCCCTCAATGTCCAGGTACCCTCATTCCCGCAATGTTATACATTGGAGGGGAGGTGTTTCTTACCTGTCTTCTGGGTTAGGGGGGGGGTCCGATGTCTTCCGTGTGAAGCTTGAGTCAGATCTGGAAGAAAGCAGTATAGGTTATTTCGGTGTAGTATAGGGCAGTTAAGATATATAGGGTAAATAAGAGATCCCGAAACAGAGTGTGAGACAGACACAGAGAGGGTGAGAGAGAGAGAGGGGATGAGAGAGAGAGAGAGGGGGGGTGAGAGAGAGAGAGAGGTAAGATCCCAGGCGGGACTAGGTGACGAGTAGATTTTTTGGTTGGGCGAGTAGATTTTTGGGTGATTTGTCGAACACTGTGTGTGTGTATGTATGTATATATATATATGAGATATTACCAGATGGCGGTCCAGCAACAAAGAGACAGCACACCAGGGGTATATTCAAAGTAGTATGTATTGTAGAAACATACAGGCACCTCAGCCAACGTTTCGGTCTGCAGAGAGAGACCTTCCTCAGCCCTGAGGCAACATTGCAGCAACCAGCACTCACATGTCACAAGGTATCCAGATGCTAATCCCATAAAAAATCAAATAGATGAGATATTACCAGGGCTGAGGAAGGTCTCTCTCTGCAGACCGAAACGTTGGCTGAGGTGCCTGTATGTTTCTACAATACATACTACTTTGAATATACCCCTGGTGTGCTGTCTCTTTGTTGCTGGACCTCCATCTGGTAATATCTCATATATATATATATATCTATATATCTATATCCTCTCTCCCCTCCTACCCCCCCACCCCACCTGCTCTCCCCCCCTCACCTCTCCCTCTCTCCCCCCCACACCACCTCCTCTCCCTCTCTCTCCCACACCTCCTCTCCCTCTCTCTCCCCCCACACCTCCTCTCCCTCTCTCTCCCCCCACACCTCCTCTCCCTCTCTCCCCCCCACACCTCCTCTCCCTCTCTCCCCCCCACACCTCCTCTCCCTCTCTCCCCCCCACACCTCCTCTCCCTCTCTCTCCCCCCACACCTCCTCTCCCTCTCTCCTCCCACACCTCCTCTCCCTCTCCTCCCACACCTCCTCTCCCTCTCTCTCCTCCCACACCTCTTCCCCCCCCCCTCACCACCTCCTTCCCCCCCCCCCTCACCACCTCCCTTCCCCCCCCCCCCTCACCACCTCCCTTCCCCTCCCCCCACACTCACCACCTCCCCTCCCCCCTCCCTCACCACCTCCACTCCCCCCTCGTCTCTTCCCCCTCTTGCAAAACATGACCTTTAGGTAAACAGAAGCCATGCAATTTTAAACTTTCGCAAGGCAGTGTTAATTTAACCTGATACGTTTATGCTAATGAGCTAAATCATGGGCATTGTTTTTGCATATAATTACCTTTGTGGATATGGGTTAAAGTCCTGGAAAAGAACGTCCGTTACTAATTCAGGGATCCTGCCGTTATTTTTCCTGATTTAACGGCGCTTAGTGCATCTGAGCCAATAAGCCTAGGACAGTGATGATAGCTATATATGGTTAACAGTGCTCTCATTTAACAGATATTACAGTTGTCATTTGCAACCTTTGTGAAATATTTATCACATTCTGTGCCATGGGTTTGCAAATTTAAGCACCGAAGGAATACTACGGAAAGCATGGTAACAAAGGTAGCAGAGATTTGTATACACATTATACTCATCTAAGGGATTGCTACCAATTTTCTAGTCATGGACGATTTTATAAAGCAATTAAAAATGGCTTCCTTTGTTATTTTTTTAAGATGCTCCTCCACTTATTAAAAAAAAAATTCACATTTGACTTCCTAAGTTTTTCTATATGTCACCATATACACATTTAACTGCTTGTACTGTTATTTATATGTATGTATGTATGTATGTATGTATGTTTATTTTTGAATGCAAGTTTTCTTACTTACCTTTGAGTGCTGTCTTGTGTCTGCTCCTGCTGGAGTGGATTACTTTTATTTATGTATGTATGTTTGTTTGTGTGTGTGTGTTTTGTTTGTGTTTGTGTTTGTTTGTATTACATTTTTTTTTCCAGCCAGGTCTGAGGCTCAATAATCAATTGGCTCGATCTTGGTTTTATTACTACTAAAGTTCTGAACTCCTTCCAAAAATGTCAAGTGACACATTTTTAATGCGCAGGTTCACTGTGCTGCAGAATTGTTAACTTTATGCATTCACAATGCAACTTAGTAAATAGACATTCTACACTTCGACATTGTACTGACCATATTTATTAAAGAGAAGAGAAAACCACTTAAAGCTGCAGTTCAAGCAATATACTACATATGTGTTTTTTAATAGATCAGTTCTGTACTATGAGAAAATACTTGTAGCATTTTTTTAAAACAATTTTTAAAGACATTTGAATGTATTCTAATGTAAGCAGCATTTTTTTTCTACAGAAACCATTTACAAAGTCACACCCCCTTCCTCTTCTGAAACAGGCCCTGGCTCTGGAGCCCCGCCCTCTCTCTAGCAGTGCACCAATTGTATCAAGTAACTGCCTGGTCACATGATCTTCCACACACAACTTTGCATCGTGGGTACTGTTCTGCAGCAATAACTGAATTAAATAACCCTGAGCAAAGCGATCGATTACAGGAGAACGGAGCGATCTGCAACGTAGAATCACTTGTCAGTGTGCAGATTGTATTGATGCACATATTGAATGGATTTTTTTTTTTAAACGGCAGCTTGAACTGCAGCTATCGGAGAAGCCTGTGAAAAGGTTTAGTTCGTGCGTTCACATTATACAATAAGGAGTGTAGTTTCATCATTCTGCTTATTTCTGTGACTGTAGAAACAATAAAGCTGGTAAATGCCGGTGCCCATAATGTTTATTAATTTCTATTTATTGCTGATTTTAATTGTTTGTGCCTAAGTTAAAAATGACCTAGTTTTGAAGGGCCATGTCAATATCGGTCATTCTGGCAATAGATATCTCAACGCAACAGCATACTGGAGACCATCAGCATCAAACTAGAATTATTATTATATTTTTTTTAATATTTCACTTATTTGCAGAACGTTTCGCCAAGCCATTTTGTAATGTTTTCAAGCATTTAACGGAAGATCTCCAGACATTGCGCAAAACCTGGTATATGTGGTCTATTTATAGTCTCTGCATTAAGCAAATGTAGTGATTTTACAGAAATGTGCTAATTACCGCAGCTATCGGGCGAAATTGCAATGCACATTGGCTTGGCGAATCGCTTGCAAACTAATTAGGCTGTGTCGCTGGTACAAAATAAAAGGGGGCACATTTTGCGTAGTTGCAATGGAAATATTGCAATGGAAATGTTTGGTACATCTTTACAAACTACTAATTCAAAACGATGTTCAAAAACGTACTTCAAGCATTTGGCTAGATGCACATCTTGTTACTCTGCACTGCATGATAATACATCTAGATTTGATGTTGGTGAATAACGAGGGCTGTTTATTAATTTTTTCACCACATTACAGGGCATTTATATTAAAAAAAATGTTTTATCTAATATCCAATTGTATGACATTGCTGGTGGCAAATAATCTCCAATGCATCACATGTCTTTGCAGCCTCCTGTTACCAAGCAACTTGTAATAAGTTGTAAATCTGTAACAGATCTAATACGTAAAACCTACAAGGACAAAAATAAAAACAGGTATGGTTATGTTTTTGTGTTGATTTAATTACGAATAAGTTAGATTTCAGTTTAAAATCTATAATGTGTAAAACCATCGGAGACCTGCCACACACCCTGGCTCTTGAAATGATCAGCAAGTTGAAAGAATTTTTAACATGAAGTAGAAGGTTATGTGATTCGGAGCCATTGCTTTACTTGCCACTAAGGGCTGCTTACAGTATTTCGGGAATATCTAACAATGACATTTCGTAAAGAAATAAGAGATATGGCAAAAATATTGTTCCAAAAGAAGTTGCGCGTGTGGCCACTCATCTCTTAGGCTGGTTCTTGGCAATAAGCAGGATTATCCATACAGGAATTTGAACTTCCTCGTGCTACTGCGTCATGACCTCATTACATGCGGGAGACACCACCATTACGTAACTTTGCACTTGTTTGTATCACTATGCTTGACAAAGGGCTGTGGTAGCCCGAGACGTTCCTAGTCCTGATTGTGCTTCAGAATAATTATGTAAGATTCAATCAAACTATTGTTTACGCTACTTTATGTAGCAATCTTATTTGACTGATCGGTGTCGCAACTTCTAATTGCTATTTGGGAAATATTGCCCAACAATAGTCCCGGTACTTTTAAAAGTGCTTCTCATGACAGTCAATGGGGACCACCCTGCATTTTATATTGATGTTCCCTTACTCGCTGGCTCGGTGGCAGTGATGTTATCAATAGCCATTTTCTTGAGCCAGCGCAACTGTTGGCGAAAAGACAAGGCAGCTACCTAGTCATGGGTTTGTAGAAAGAAAGAAATGGTCATCAGGGGTTTGTGGGTTTATAAAGACATTATTTTTGAAGATTAAAGCAGCAATCCCACCTGGGAATGTTTTTCTCTATCGATCTATCAATCAAGGGGTCCTCCAGTGTGGAACCGTGCTATTTTCAGTGCTGGGAACCCACTGGTTCCCGTGATAATTACCAGTGAATGTGCCAGTGCTCCTCAAGGAGGAAAGCCTTCTCAGAGCTTAAAAATCTTTATTTATTTATTTATTTTAAATTAAAACACGTTTTAATTTTTTTTTGCCAGGGTTGCTGCTTTAACTTAAGAGTCTATTTATACAAGTTAGGAACAACCATGTGGACATATGAATGGGCCATAAGTGGTCTTGGTACCAGAATGTGTTTGATGCAATAGTAAATATAGGCTTATCTGCATTTGTTCTTTCCTTTTTACCCTTCAAGATTTGAAACCATGGGAGAAGAGGATATTGCATTTAAAATGATCCGCACCAACGTTTCTCATGTGGTTGGCCAGTTAGATGATATCCGGAAAACTCCCAGGTACAATTACCCTTCTGTTCATTGTGGATGATGTCAAGACCATGGCATATTAATAAATCCTTAATTGCATAACAATTTTATGTTTGTATGTCATGTATTCAATATTTGTACTATATAGTTTTATTTTAGGTGTAATAGCCTGTTGGGCAAACACAGAATTGGCCGTTAGCTACAAAGTATGTGGATATATAAAATGATCACTGGGGCATACAGTATGTGTTAAAAATTGAAATTCAATGTTTCTAAGCACAATAAATAATTGTATACTTTTAATTGGATGCAATTTTAATGCCATAAAACTAAAGCAAAGGAGAGAGGACTTTGTAGAGGACATCTTTAGTGAAAATTACTTTTTATAACAAATATTGAATTGTGAAAGGAAAATGATCTAACTACAATTTTTTTTAACTCTTCCAGAAAATTTATTTGTCTCAATGATAATATTAACCACATTCATAAAGATGCACCAACCGTGAAGGCAGTTCTGCGGGACTTTTACGAGTCAATGTTTCCAATACCTTCTCAGTTCGAGCTGCCACGAGAATATCGGAACCGTTTTCTACACATGCAGGACCTGCAGGATTGGTAACATTCACAGCTCTTCTCTGTGTGTAGTGTAATATGAACAGAAGGAATATACTGTACTGGTGGTGATCGTAACAGCTGCCGTCTGACTTAATTATCTGCATTACAGTTTGGCATATAAGCAAGATCAACCTTTTATAACCAAGTACACATTTTTAAAAAAAAATGAGCAGATTTAAACTTTGTTTTGGTGAAATTACCTTTTGATGTGTTGATTTGAATCAGTTTTTTTTCATGTATGCCTTTCATAATTTTTTTTTTTTTTTTTTTTTACATTAAAAAATGTTTTTTTGTTTTTTTTATACAGGAGGAATTATAGAGAGAAGTTAAAATTTTGGACTCACTGTGTCTTGGGAGCCTTGATAGTTTTTACAGTCATTTCCTTTTTTGCTGAACAGGTAATTTTCTTTGATTTTCTCTTTACGTGTTTGCTTTCACCAACTGAACTATTGTACTGTATATACATTATTGGGCTTGCTGGTAAATCAAACGTACATTTCTAAAGTGGTTTTTTTTTTTTTTTTTTAATGTTGGATAATAATTGTGTACACATAACCGTGATATTTTTAAACACATGGGTGCAATAGTCAAGTACTAAGACAGCATTTGTAGTTGCATCTTGCTTAACATTTTCACTTTTGTATACAGAAGTATCTGAAAAAATGTATTCCATTTAGCTCACTTGGAAAAAATGTTGCTCGGCATCTGAAGCCAAAGCAGGTGGTAGTGCTATAAATGTCCTTCGTTTAGAACATTGGGCAGGTACTGTACACTTCCAAACACAGAGCCCACCTTAAGACAGCCAAATAAGATGTTCAGTGCAAAATCGGTTTATTTTTAATTTTCTAGATGCTCTGCTTTCGAACACTGTTTAGTGACTTTTTTTTAATCACTTATCAGTTTTGCCAAAACCCTTACTGGGCCAATATGTTGAAGAGCCATGGTATACAATTAAACAATTACAGCCCATTATTATTTCTGTCTTTTAGCTAATTGCACTTAAAAGAAGGATTTTTCCAAGGAGGAGAATGCAGATTGAAGTGAGTCCAGAAAGAAGCAAGGTGTAAAAGAGAATATACTGAAAATAAGACTACCTCAGTACTGGGGGGAAAATAAATGTCAGGACCTTCACGGATCGAGAGAGAGAGAAAGATTACACGTCAGAAGTCAATATAATATGAAGAAGAATGTGAATGTGTGAAAGTTGCGTTCTGTGGCTGCTATCAACTGGTTTCACTTTACAAGCATTTCATGGCGATATCATCCTTTAAAAGAATTCTGCAGGAGGCACGGCTGCATTGAATGTGGCGTATATTTGCCAGTGGAATATAATATGGGGGATAACTAAGCTGGTATGGAACAGCTACTGTAGCTTGTTGTGCTTCTGACCTTTCAATTCCAAAGGATTCTGAAGTCACAGAAACAAAACTCTTCTTGTTCGTTCTTTGTCGTAATTAGAATGGACAGTGCATACACGCTCTGCGTGGGTGAAAAAATAACCGTATTTGTTCAGCCCTCACAGTTCCCCCATTTTCTGAAATTCTCAGCTGACCATCCTGGATTTTTTTTTTATTGTTTTCCCCAACACTATGGTAATCATTTTTTTGTATGGCTTTCTATGAGGTTGTTGCTGACTGCATTTGTGTTTTGATCATGTAAATACAAGTAAAGTGCCTGTGTACAGAGAATGTTGACCTATTGTAATGGTGGTGGTATATTTTTATTGCAGCCGTGTTCTTAAAGTGTCTCCATGCTCAGGCTGAAGGCGATATCAGTGTTTTGCCTTGCAATCTGTTCTATGGTTCACCAGCAATGAAGAGGTTACATTTGGTCTATTAAAGACAACCTGGTATTTTGTTCTAAGAAAAGATTTTGATAGACCTAAGGACAGTTGTGCTAATCTTCACCACTTCATTCTGACATTGCGTGTTTCATGTTATATCTTATATAAACTAGATTTAAGCATTACACTGATAAAGTAGTAATACTGCAATGATAAAATAAGGTGATATGTAATCATTTTATTATGGTATTGCCATCAGTGAACAACATGCAGTTTAACTCTTCGGAAGGACCATGACGTAGCCACTGCTTCGTTGGGTCGGACACTCCAGGGGCACATGACGTAGTGGCTACATCATGGGTTTTCACATTGTTTTCTAGGACAGATCCAGCCGGCAGCGGAATGGAAGAGGAGAACTCTTCTGTTCCTGTGATCTGTGATGTCACGATCTCGTGATCGCGATGTGCTGCAAGGGCTGTAGCACTCTGGTGCCACGGCCCTTCTGGCAAGCAAAGGTTTAAAGTAGCAAACCTAACAAAATTGGCCATCATTGGAACCAGGGTGTCCACCAGAGTTAAAACAAGCTATTTTTAGCTCCCGGGGCCCCTTATTTCATAAGCTACTTACCAGTGTAGAAATCAGTTTTTCCTAAGGCAGTTTGAATCCAATTGTAAGCCACAAACGATAAAGTTACAGCTTCCTATTGACTTGCATGAACCATAAGATCTGGCGGCCGTTTTGTTTCCCCCAGAAGGACCACTACACTGGTAAGTATCACGAGAATGGAGGTTCCATTGTTCAGCTCCGGAGGATGCCTCGGTTCCATTGTTCTAATTCCAATTTCTAAATATTGTTATAATCAGAATTACTTTTTTAATTTTAATTGCCCATCCCTATTGCTCACCTATGACACCTAAACACCTAACGGGTTTCTTAGTTATGTTAATGATGCAGCAGTCGAGCAGACTCAGCCAGTAGTGTATCTATTGACATATGCACGTATCCGCAAACAAACACCTTGTCTCCACTCCCCCCACGTACCTGCAGGAGAGCCAAGAAAACCGCTTCTGCTGTATTTAAAGCTACTGCAATATGATGTTGCTCTAAAATATGCGATAGGACTGCATATTTTCTTTTTATATATACAACGATTGCATTTGATTGCATATGTGCCGATTGTTCTCACTGACACTATGGTAATGATTTTTGTAGGCCTTTCTACAAGGATGGGGTTTGTACAAAGACGTGCAATTATTCTATTTTATTCCATACCGGCTGTGTTGCTCTTTTTTTTTTTTATCTGCTTCTCTGTACTGCCAATACATACATCTATTCTATACACATTGTTTCAGTATCTTTTTTTCATTTTATCTGATAGGTCTTGCACATATTTGGAATGCTCAGGTTTTTAACGCACATTGTGTAGTTTAAACATCATTTGGTACATAAATAATATTAGATCATATGAATATGTCTGT